>NC_079189.1:5094578-5241105 GCF_029499605.1 Hyla sarda | reverse complement strand
TGCAAAACTACAACTCCCAGCATGTTGGACTATATAGTAGTGTATAGTATAGGTCAGTGTTTCCCAACTAGGGGTGCCTCCAGCTGTTACAAAACTACTACTCCCAGCATGCCCGGACAGCCGTTGGCTGTCCGGGCATGCTGGGAGTTGTAGTTTTGCAACAGCTGGAGGGCCTACTGTAGGTATAGTATATTATACAGACCCCTGTCCATCTGACTCACCTTCCCAGTTGCTGCAGGGACCGTCCGGGGAGGGTGGTCCGGGCCATCCATCCTTCCTGTAGTGTCCGGCGGCATTCCGGGTGGAGGGTGAACCGGTCTGGGCTATCCTTCTTCTCCGGGGGTCCTCTTCTCCACTCCGGGCAGGCTCTGGCCTAGTAACGCTGCATAGACGCCGCTGCGCAGTGACGTATCTGACGTCACGGCGTCTATGCAGCGTACAAGGCCGGAGCCTGCCCGGAGTGGAGAAGAGGACCCCCGGAGAAGAAGGACAGCCCGGACCGGTTCACCCTCCACCCGGAATGCCGCCGGACACTACAGGAAGGAAGGATGGCCCAGACCACCCCCATTACGGGTAAGTAAAAATTTTTTTATTGACTCGGAGGGTGGGGGAGGGGCCCGACCGCATAGCGGTATGGGCAAAAATCCATACCGTGGGAGAAAAAAAAAACGGTATCCGGTTCATACCGGTATACCACCCAGCACTACAACCCGCTCCCCCGAACCCCGCAACCCATTCCCCCGAACCCCGCCACGTAACCCGCTCCACCCCACCCCAAAAAAGACATACCCAAGTGCAGGAGTGGAGTGCAGGACTCAGCAGCAGCGGTGCGTGTATGCAGAGAGGAGGGGCCGGCGTGCGATCCAATGATCGCATCCTCTGTGTTCTCACGCTCGCTCCCGCCTCTCTGATTGACAGGCAGGGAGCGAGCGCAGGCTGACTGAATTAGGACCGACCAACATCCGTCCTAATTCAGTCATGACGTCACGGCAGTCTGCAGCCGGCCACTAGGAGGGAGACCCCTAGTGGTCGGTTTTTAAATGTAAAATAAACAATTTGAATGAAAAAAAAATAATGAAACTATATTAGAGATATGTTGTCGTACATAAGTACTACAACATATATATATATATATATATATATATATATATATATATACAGTGGTCCCTCAACATACGATGGTAATCTGTTCCAAATGGACCATCGTTTGTTGAAACCATCATATGTTGAGGGATCCGTGAAATGTAAAGTATAGGACAGTGGTCTACAACCTGAGGACCTCCAGATATTGCAAAACTACAACACCCAGCATGCCCGGACAGCCGTTGGCTGTCCGGGCATGCTGGGTGTTGTAGTTTTGCAACATCTGGAGGTCCGCAGGTTGAAGACCACTGTTAGAGGAAGTTGCACTCACCTGCCCCCGCCGCTCCGGACCGTCACCGCTCGTCACCGCTGCCCTGGATGTCGCCTTCCATCTCTGTCGCCGCGTCCCCGAGGTGTCCCCGACGCTCCGGCAAGGCCTCTGCTTCCCCGGCATCCTCGCTCTCCGTCGCCGCCATCACGTCGCTACGCACGCCGCTCCTATTGGATGACGGGACGGCGTGCGCAGCGACGTGATGACGATGATGGAGAGCGCCGACGATGGAGGGGATCCAGAAGAGGACGTGCCGGAGCCCCGAGGACAGGTAAGTGATCGTCAGCGGACCACATGGGGCACCGTAAGCGGCTATCCGGGGGCAGCTGAAGCAGTCTACGCTGGAGGATAGCCGTTTATGCGATGGCCCCGACATACAAAAGCATCGGATGTTGATGCTGCCTCCAAGAGGCCATCGCAATGATCGTATGTCGGGGCCATCGTAGGTCGGGGGGGGGGGGGGTCACTGTATATATATGGTATGTCGGGGCCATCGTAGGTCGGGGGGGGGTCACTGTATATATATGGTATGTCGGGGCCATCGTAGGTCGGGGGGTCACTGTATATATATGGTATGTCGGGGCCATCGTAGGTCGGGGGGGGGTCACTGTATATATATGGTATGTCGGGGCCATCGTAGGTCGGGGGGTCACTGTATATATATGGTATGTCGGGGCCATCGTAGGTCGGGGGGGGGTCACTGTATATATATGGTATGTCGGGGCCATCGTAGGTCGGGGGGTCACTGTATATATATATATATATATATATATAAAATGTTGGTGACAGTGCCCATTTAAGGCCCATTTAAGTATTCCGCCGCCGCTGCTGATTGGACCGGTGTCTGTAACTCCTGAGTGGCCAAGACCTTCAAGCGAATCTGTCACCTGGAAAATAGCCTGTTATCGTCCAGCACAACATACAAATAAAGCTTTTCAATAGTGTGTCCATGTCTTTATTCTGTGGGGAAAAAAAAGAGACTTTTACGGACTGTTCAAGGATCAAAGAGGTGTGGCCGAGGGTCTGTTGTGCCGCAAGGCCTCAGCGCTGTGAATCTCTGTCCTTTCTATCTGTTGACAGACAGGGGGGGCCGAGTCCTCTTCCCATCCCCTGCACGTGCCATTGGTTCACGCTATGGGGTCTCTTTTCCCTTCCCACTGGGGAGAGAAGTTTGTTCCTGTATCTCAGGTGGTCCAGGGGGGTGCCAGGTTAGACATTAACCGCACTACTTCACTGCGCCTGCACTCAACAGCGTGTGAACGATTTAACCCCTTAAGGACCAGGCCCATTATGGCCTTAAAGGAGTAGTCCAGTCCTGAAAAACGTATCCCCTATCCTATGGCTAGGGGATAAGTTTCAGATAGTAGGGGGTCCGACTGCTGGGACCCCCCACGATCTCTCGTACAGGGCCCTGGCTCTCCGTCCCGATAGCATGTGTCGACCACCGCACGAAGCGGCAGCCGACACGCCCCCTCAATACAGCGCTATGGTAGATCTGGAGATTGCCGAAGGCATCGATTCGGCTCTGCCATAGTGTTGTATTGAGGGGGCGTGTCAGCCGTCACTTTGTGCGGTGATCGACATGCCCCCTTAACGCGGGCTGCCGTGGCCCCATACGGGAGATTGCGGGGGGTCCCTGCGGTCGGACCCCCGCTATCTGAAACTTATCCCCTATGCTTAGGATAAGGGATACGTTTTTCAGGACTGGACTACTCCTTTTAAAGAGGTACTCTGCTACTCAGCGTTTGGAACAAACTGGTCCAGCCGTCACCCCCCCATAGACTTGCATTGAGGGGGCGGGACGTGATGTTATGAGGGGGCAGGGCTATGACATAACGAGCTCCGGCACCTGCAGCAGCGTTTGGAACAGTTTGATCCAAACGCTGAGCAGTGGAGTACCCCTTTAAGGACACAGCCAAGTTTATTTCTGCGGTTTTGTTTTTTCCTCCTTGCCTTCAAAAATCCATAACTCTTTTATATTTCCATTCACGGACCCATATGAGATCTTCTTTTTTGCGTGACTAGTTGTACTTTAGAATGCCATCACTCATTTTACCCTAAAGTGTATGGTAAACCACCCCCAAAAAATTTGTGTAAGGAAATTTAACACAAAAAAAATCAACATTTTGCTAATTGGGGGGAGGGTGGGTTGTTTTCGCGCTGTACAATTTACAGTAAAAATGACATGTTTTTTCATTCTCTGGGTCAATACGATTAAAATGATCCCCATATTATAAGCTTTTCTATTATTGTACTGTTTTTAAAAAATCTCAAACTTTTTTTTTACAGAAATCAGTACGTTTAAAATCACCCTATTTTGACCACCTCTAACTTTCTCATTTTTCCGTATTGACGGATGTGCGAGGGCTCATTTTTTGCGCCATGATCTGTAGTTTGTTTTGTACCACGTTTGCGTATATGCGACTTTTTGATCGCTATTTATAAAACATTTTTTCAATGTGATGTGACCAAAAAACAGAAATTGTGGATTTTATTTTTTACGTTTACGTTATTCGCCATCAAGGATCATGAACATTATATTTTTATAGATCGGACAATTACGCATGCGGCAATACAAAATACATTTGTTATTTTTCATTCTTTACGCTTTTTTGATTAAAATGGGGAAAAGGGGTGATTTTAAACTTTTTTTTTAACTTTTTTTTACATTTAATTTACACTTTTTTTTAGTCCCCATAGGGGATTATTTATAGCAATTTTTAGATTGCTAATACTGTTTATCGACGATCCTCGGCTCTGGTCTGCTGCAAGGCTTATCAGAGCAGAAGACCCGGGAGACGGATGGAGGCAGGTGCCGGGACCTCCGTCTGCCATCTTGGGTGATCTGATTCCCGCAGCAGTGCCGCCGGCGATCAGATCAGCCATTTTAAGTGTCACACTGCTGGAGAAGCCGTGATCTGTATTGATCACGGCATCTGAGGGGTTAATGGTGGACATCAGCACGATCTCTAATGTCTGTCCGCCATTACCGGCGGGTCCGCGGCTGCTGACAGCCGCCGGGACCTGCTGTGCATGAAGCGAGCGCAGCTCCTGTGCTCGCTTCACAGCCATGCCGTACATTTACTGCACGTGTCCTTAAAGGGAGCCAATCATCAGATTTTACCCTATATAATGCTTGGCAAAGCGTTCTATAGGGTAAAATCTTTATTTTCACCATTCCCGGGGGACGCTCCTGCCCCCAGAGATGGTGAAGATATGAAGTTATAAACTAGTCACCGCCGCCGCCGTAAGTAGTCACCTGTGCGGGGAGCTCTTCTCATCTACTCCCGTTCTTTGGCCGGGAGCGACGCCCCCTCCGCTTGATTGACGGGCAGCGTCATCGCTCTGCTCCGTCTGTTCAGTGAGCGGAACAATGACGCTGCCCATCAATCAAGCAGAGGGGGCGTCGCTCCCGGACGAAGCTCCCCGCCCAGGTGACTACTTACGGCGGCGGCGGTGACTAGTTTATAACTTAATATCTTCACCATCCCTGGGGCAGGAGCGTCCCCCGGGGATGGTGAGGACAACAATTTTACCCTATATAACGCTTTGCCAAGCATTATATAGGGTAAAATCTGATGATTGGTTCCCTTTAAGGGGTTAAAGGTTCTGCGCTATAAGCCGAGCCCTGTCTGTAAGTCAAGGAGCAAGAGGGTGGGGATTTACAGCATAGAGGTGTTGCACCCCAGGTCACAGCAGACCCTAGGCCACGCCTCTTTGACACTTGAACGATAAATGTCCTTTTTTTCCCCATGGAATAAAGACACAGACATACTATTCAAAGGTGTTATTTGTATCCTTTTATTGCCTTCTGCATTACTATGCCAGTGGTACATAGGGGGCGATAGTCTAGGTGAGAGATTCACCTTCAGTCATTAGTATGGCAGTGTTGGGCTGGGTTCACACTGCACTTTGTGTATATGTTTTACTGGTTTTATTATAGGTTTTTTATTGGTTAGTTTTTTTTCTTTTTTTGTTTTTTTTTTTCCGCATAGTAGTCTGCGCTATTATGTCCAGCATAAAAAAAAACATCGCCACCCACCCATGTCTTATTCTTTCCTGTTACAATGTAAGAATAAGCTTCTCTCCTGGCTCATTCTGCCCGATGCGACTGCTAGCTCTGCACCCACTATAGTTACGGGGGCACCGGAGTTTGCTTCAAAGATGATAAGAGAAGTATCATCCATGTGGAAGCTCCACAATGAAATTTCCTGACTCCTTGTCTGGAGGCAGAAAAGTGCTACTAGCCCCCCCATCCCCCACCCCACTTTTTTCTACATTAGGTATACACGTTCATTTCAGCCACATTATAGGTAATGTGTTTACCAGCTGCACCGACTACCATGGCAGACACCTCACCTCTTGAGTATCTTCCATGCCACCATGTCTTGTATGAGAGCAGCTTGGCACCCTTTCTGTTCCCTCCCAAGGTGAAACCAATCAGGCAACTTCTGTTCCAAGAAATGTATACACCAACCAAATGTGTATGTCCGTTTCCACCTTTGCTTTGGGGCCCCCTCTCTTCTATGTACACCACTGATCACCACTGATCTTCTATGTACACCACTGGGTTACTGTATATTAGTTGTGTTGAGCTTTTTGCAAATGCTGAAAGTTTGTACATTTTGCAAATCAACCTGACTTGGAATGGGGATTGAATAATTTCGAAGTATACGTATGTGAGGTTTTCCCAATAACAGAGCGAGTGATTGGGAAACAGCACCATTGTTTATTGGGAGAATATATACAAGACAGAAGAAACCACTGCCTATGGAATGTGGTTACAGTCCAGTGTAGGAAGGTCTACAGCCATAGCAATAAAGTTTACTAAGAAACTCCACTTATTGGCCGCAAGAGGTGACAAAGCCCTGGGTCCTCCTCCTGATGGATGCTTTGTTGGAAGTGTTGGCCTCAGAAGCAACTTGGCCACTTCAATGTAGCGATGACCCTACGAGCAATGAGGTTTCCATTATCCTGAGAAGGTGCTGGCCTCGGCCCTCCGGATCAGCTCCTCTTAAGGTCAACCTGAAGGATTCTTTCAGCAATTACATTTCCAATTTTTGGAGAAGGTGCTGGCCACAACATCAATTCCTTGCTAGATCTACATGAAGAGCTTCTCAAAAAATGGAGTATCCAGCTGGCCACCTAATCAGCCCCTCGCTCCAATGGGATCTACATGCAAGTCTGTCCACATACCTGGTACACCTTCTTAAAGGGAATGTGTCACCATTTTATTTTGTTAATAAATAAAATTATTCTATCAAGATAAAGCATTTCATTTATGTATTTAGTTTTAGGACAATGTAGTTTTAATGTTATTTATTAATAAAGTGTGTACTGGGGGCTGCCATTACTGTAGCCTCTTTGTGGTGTATCACTTCACAACACCTTCACAGTTGCTTTATGGCAGGCATAGGGCTTAAGAAAGTTAAGACTGAGAGTGTCTCATAGAAAAGCATTGACTGCTTTCTGCACATGTGCATAGCACAGGCTAGGCGAAATGAAAAGGAGAGTCAGCACCATTTTCTTAAAGTCCCTGAGGAGCAGTGACCTATCAAGAGACACCTAGTCTGTTCTTTACCACTCTTCAGACACCAACAAAATGGTGAAAGTGGAACTGAAAAATTACAAAAACTCCCTGTCTCCTTTTGCACATAGACAGAGGAGGAAGGTAGATAGGCAAGGTCTAGTTTGCAGCAGCCAGACGAGATGCTTGCTTTCACCAGATTCCTCATGTTAGCTTCCTCTGCTGGTCAACAGTGGGAGATATGAGAAGTTATTATTTAATTTTTCATATTTTTTTTATATTTCCCCCCCCAAAAAAATAAATAAATATATATATATATATATATATATATATATATATAAAAAAAAATTGAAATCCTTCTTTAACCTCTAAAAAAAACAAACATCTAATTTGGTGACATATTCCCTTTAAATACCCAAGTGGGGAGGTGTCTTAGGTAATTTCTTAATGTTCTCCCAGATCCATCTGTAGATATTAGTGTGGAGAACAGCATGGGCCATCTCCAGCATCCAGACTGTCAGGTGTAAAGTGTCCTCATTGTCCAAGTTTAGCAGGTTGTCATCAGAAGGAACCGGTATCATTGGATTATGTTAGGGAAGTGTAGTGAAACAAACCATCTTACTGTGCCACCATTCAGACTAGACATGCTTCCCAGCCATGACATGTGCGGCAGTGCACATGACCATTCAACTCCATTTACCTTACATCCCATCCTCGTTGAGGTCACCTCGGCCCCTCTAATGATTGCTTTGTCCTAGTCTCCCATTCTTCTCTGTTCGTTTTTGACTGAATCCTTAGTTTTCAGTTCCTGGTATAACTCATTTTGTATTGGTATCTAATGCTGATGAATACATTTAACCCCTCAAGGCTTCTATCCAACACCTTTTCATCTTAATAATTGAGGACTGTGTGTAATCCTGGGTACATCTGATTGTTCATCAGGGTTCCAGGGTCCAGTCGTCAGGATTGGTTGATGGAAGATAATTGATGGACTGAAGATTGGCAAAAATCTCGATACAGTCCATTGGAACCAATTACTGGAATTTCTAAGGCTTGTTGACTTTGTGTATCTGGACAAAGCATAGTCTATGCATGAGGCACTCATAAATGCGTTTAGTTTTCACGCCATAGAGTATTGGATTTATGGCCGGTGGTAAGAGGAAATGCAAGTAAGCCAAGGGGACGTGTATAAAATTGTTTTTGTGATTCCCAAATCTATGGATCATGGACAAGCTGATCATGGGGATGTAGAATAGGAGCACAACGCTGATGTGACATGCACAACGGTGGAAGGCTTTATATCGCTCTGATGTTGAGTTCAGGCCACACACAGCTCTCAGTATGAGGACATAGGACAAAGTGATAAGCAAAGCATCCAGGCCCATCGTGGATAAAACGGCAAATATACTGTAAATATTATTGGCCAACAGTTGGGTGCAGAGGAGCCTCATGATGTCAGGGTGCAGACAGAATGCGTGGGACAGGACGTTACTCTTACATAGAGTGGAGGCGTGCAGCATCAAAGGGATCGGCAAGATTACAGCCACACCTCTAATAACTGAGAGCAACCCCAACTTACATATGAGGGGTCTGGTGAGGAGCGATGAGTATCGGAGAGAACTGCAGATCGCCACAAACCTGTCATAGGCCATGGTTAGAAGGATAGAAGATTCCATGACGGACAACGCATGGATAATAAACATTTGGAGCAGACAGAAGGGCACAGGAAGCTTAAGAGACTTAAGACCGAACACCCCTAATACCGTAGGCAGGGTCACCAGGGACAGACCCAGATCAGTGAGCGCCAGCATGGCCACCAAGTCATACATAGGTGTCTGCAGTGACGCATCTGTCTTAATGATGAAGAACAAGATGCCGTTCCCAACGAAGGAAATGATGTAGAGGAAGCAGAATGAGGCAAATATCCAGGAGTAGACATGTTCTAGGCCAGGTATTCCCACCAGCAACAGGGTCAGGATGTCTCTATTGTCTGTAGTGTTCACCGTGGTGATCATTCTGCTCCTAGACAAAACAACAGCACAGGTCACTCATCTCCATGTACTAGATACACAGCAAGGAGCCTAGGAAATAAACATGAAAACTACCCCTACACAAAAAAGAAGAAAATGCAGTACAGAACAAGCCTAAATACAATATGTGGTCTTTGTGGTGGCTTCGTGAACAGCTCTATACTCAGACTGTAAAGTAGGCAGCTCCTTCTCCTCTCTCCCTGCTGGAAGTCCAAGCCCACCTCAGAGTATAACTACTATATATACTGATCCCAAAGAGATAGAGCTGGAGGGGAGGTGCATAACTGCTATATATTGTTATGCACTCCGCCCACACACACTGGCCTTTATCTGTTCCTTTGCTCCGTGACCTGACCTTGCTCCTTGCCGCCTGCCTACTGACAATTTGCTATGTTCCTGATTACGCTAATGCCGCCTGCCCTGACCTTTGCTATCCTGACTACGAGCTGTCTTATCCCTCCTGTGCCTCGCATCTCCCCAGCCGCTTGTGTGGTCGAGCCGTACCAGGGGTAGCGACCCGGATGCCGCCTGCTGCAGCAAGTCCATCCCGGTGAAAACCAGCGGCACCTTGGACTCCGCTCCCTGGTACGGTCCGAGTCATCTGCCACACAGGTCAAACGGATCCACATCCACCGGGTTTCCTGTGTTCTGCAACGTGAGTGTTACATATATCCTGATCCATAGAGATAGCAACAGCAGTATACAAAGACAACTGAAAGGTAGGTAGGTGTATAACTACTATATATCCTGATCCCATAGAGATGGCAGCAGCAGTATACAAACACAGACAAAAGAATTACAGCAGCACACTGCTAGCACAAAGCTATATATGAAATATGATATGTTTGACTTAGCAATACTGCTATAGTGATAGTATACAGATAGTGATAGTATACAGACTGTATACAGATAGATCTGAGAGGGGAGGTGTATAACTACTATGTGTCCTCATCCCATAGATATAGCAGCAGCAGTATATATATAGAGCTGGAGGGGAGGTGTAAAACTACTATATATCCTGAACTCATAAAGATAGCAACAGCAGTATACATATAGAGCTGGAGGGTAGGTGTATAATTACTATAAATCCTGATCCCATAGAGATAGCAGCAGCAGTATACAGATAGATCTGTGAGGGGAGGTGTATAACTACTATATATCCTAATCCCATAAAGATAACTGCAGCAGTATACAGAAAGAGCTGGAAGGGATGTGTATTACTACTGCATATCCTGATCCCATAGAGATAGCAGCAGCAGTATCTGGAGCTCCAGGTCTGAAACTATATGGACACTGATATAGTAATAAACTAATTTAATAAATCAAAATAAGTAAAAAATATAGTACATATATGCGCTTGTGGGTGAATGGATTAACGTAATATCTGTATAACAGAAAAGTGCATGCAGTAAAATGACCTAAAAATAAGATAAATCACCACAAGGATTAAGTGACCACTATACCTGGAAAACACAAAATAGTTTTCACTCTGTCAGTATAGAGGGTTGCAGTTTGAGTAGCTCTTAAAGGGGTACTCCACTGGAAAAAAAAAATTTTTAATCCACTGGTATCAACTTATTAACTGAGATTTAAACAGATTTGTAAATTATTTCTATTTAAAAATCTTTTTCCTTCCAGTACTCATCAGCTCCTGTATACTACAGAGGTAGTTCAAAAACGTTTGATATGTTGTAAAGCAAGTATAACCAATAGGTTTTGCAATTGCTTTCATGAGAACATTTTCAGTATTTTATACTGAAAAAGCCAGTCAAAACAACTGCCCCCCTGCCTGCTTGGACACATACTAGTCCTGCTGTGTCCATGCGTCATCACCTATGTCATGGACACACTTCCTTGATTGACAGCTGTGAGCGAAGGAAAAATCCTCCCACTGTCATCTTGTGTCCCGCTACTGTCAGAGAGGACAAGCTGGGAGTTGTAGTTTTGCTAATGCTAGGGGAGATGTGAGCAGACAGCATACTGAGGGGGGGCGGAGACCTGCACAGTGAGGCCACGCCCCCTCCCTTTGAGAGGAATTCAGACTAGTGAGCTAAATTAAAAGTGTAATAAAAAAATAAATAAAGACACATAAAAATTAAATGTACATGGTCAGGATTAGGTACTGAGTGATATATTAAAAAAAAATTTTTTTGGCGGATCTGACGGGTACCCTTTAAGTATTCCTATGAGCTCCACATTGAACTTTGCACAGTCCTGCAAATGAAGAAGGTGTGGTACACAGTACTGCTCACCCTAAGATATCCACATGGGTCTTCTCTGGTTCTTGCGCCGAGATCGGCTACTAGCGGCAGGGGCGCAGTTATAGAGGTAGCAGTCGTATCGGGGCTCTGGTGCCTAAGGAGGCCCCAAAACACATCTGCCCCATAAGAGACCAGTATTATAATTGGCTTGTGGGGCCCTGTTGCAGATTTAGCATCGGGACCCAGAAGCTACAAGATAGACCTCGATGTATCCAAACGGGGGTTACCTCGCTTCATCTGTGTAGATGTTATCAGCGGTGAAGCGGTGTATCACTGATGTTCGGCAAATCAAAATGTGGAGCAGCGTGTAGATGTTCCTCGGAGAGCCGACGTCTGCTTTGTGGAAAGTATGCATGCCAAGTCCCAGGATTTGATGAAAGTACGGACACAGAGTCCAGGATCCAATATTAGGGGATGAAAATACTGAATGTGACCGCCGAGGAATGTCTACACATGCTGGTTTGGTGAACGTCAGTGATTCACCGCTGATAACATCTTCATAGACGCAGCGAGGTAACCCCCGTTTAAATACATCGAGGTCTGCACACTGAGAGGGCTCGCTAGTAGCCGCTCTCGGTGCAAGAACCAGGGAGGACCCGTGTGGGTATCTTGGGGTGAGCAGTACTGTGTACTACACTTTCTTCATTTGCAGGACTGTGCCAAGGTCATTGCGGAGCTCAGAGAAATACTTAAAGGGGTACTCCGCTACTCAGTGTTTGGAACAAACTGTTCTGAACGCTGGACCGGCACCGGGAGCTCGTTACGGCACAGCCCTGCCCCCTCATGAAGTTTCGCCCCGCCCCCTCAATGCAAGTCTATGGGCCCCTCCCATAGACTTGCATTGAGGGGACAGGGTGTGACGTCAAGAGGGGGCAGGGCTCTGACATCATGAGCTCCCGGTGCCGGCTCCAGCATTCGGAACAGTTTGATCCAAGCGCTGAGCAGCGGAGTACCCCTTTAAGAGCTACTCAAACTGCGAGCCATGCGCACCTCTATACTGACAGAGTGAGAACTATTTTGTCTTATCCAGGGATAATGGACACTGAACCTTGTGGATGCTTCACACTATGGCCCTCACTTACTATTGCAGACCCGACATGTTTTGTCGGGTTGTGCACCAGAAATTCTGTCTGTGCCAAAATTTGCGCCAGAATTGAAAAAGCCCCGACTAACTCTCCATTTTGCTAAGAAAACCCGAAAAAGGGGCGTGGCCTCCAGGGAAAGGGGTCGTGGTAACAAAAAAAAGGGCCACGTTCCTGACATTTTCACAAAACACCAACATATTTACTAAGGTTTCCACAGAAAATATGGTGGATTTGAGCTGAGGAAAACCCGACAGATCAGAGCACGTGCAAAAAAATTTTGGGAAAGTGGAAAATGTAGGGAAACCTTAGTAAATAACGTGGAAAATAAATTGTAGGGAATTAAAACCCACAAAGAAACCTACACAACACTCTTAGTAAAAAAGGGCCTATGAGTAATCGTCCGTTATTAAACATCTGTTTTCTATGTAAATAACGGACATATTCATCTGTTTAGACCCGTTATAACATCCCTCATGTACGGCCGTTTTAGCACCTCTGCCTACAGACTCCCACAGCCGGGACTACTACTACTCCCATCATGGAACATACTTGTTTCCATGATGAGAGTAGTAGTTCCCCGGCTGTGGGTGTCTGTAGGCAGAGGTGCTAAAACGGCCGTACATTTGTACTACTACCCCCATCATGGAACAGACTCTGTTCCATGATGAGGGTTGTAGTACAGGGGCTGAGGGACTGATCGCACCTGGTCTCACTTCTGAGACCCGATGCGATTGGAAGTTATTAAACAGGGGAGTGGGTGGCAAGCTGCGCTCCCTAGCGATGTATAATGTATTTTACTTTCATTTTTAAATTCCCCGCCGGGAGCCCTGATTGGCCAGTACGGAGGAGCCATTCAGGGCTCCCGGTGGGGTTTTCACACTTCAGTGCGTCCCCTTATTCCCCCCATGTGTATATGTATGATTTCCCCCCCCCTCCCCGTATATAGATGCGCTGTGGGGGTCAGACATATATCTATATGTCTGGCCCCCACAGCGCTTCTATAATCATATACCTTCGCAGCGCTATGAATGAAAAGTATTCTATCAGCAGCGCATCTGGCCAGCCCGATGTGCTGCTGATAGAATACTTTTCATTCATAGCGCTGCGAAGGCATATGACTAATAAAGCGCTGTGGGGGCCAGACATATGGATATATGTCTGACCCCCCCCCAGCGCATCTATATACAGATGCTATGAATGACAGGTATTCTTTCAGCAGCACATCGCGCCGGCAAGCTTCCCCGCCAGATGCGCTGCTGTTAGAATACTTGTCATTCATAGCGCTGCGGAGGCATATGATTATAGAAGCGCTGTGGGGGCCATATCTATATAGCATTATCTGGCCCCCACAGTGCTTCTATGTACATATGCCGCCGCAGCGCTATGAATGACAAGTATTCAATCATTTACTGCATGCACTTTTCTTTTATACATATATTGGCCCTTATTTACTAAGAGTGTTGTGTAGGTTTCTTTGTGGGTTTTAATTCCCTACAATTTATTTTCCACGGTATTTACTAAGGTTTCCCTACATTTTCCACTTTCCCTACATTTTCCTTTTTTTTTTTTTTTACACCTGCTCTGATCTGTAGGGTTTTCCTCAGCTCCAATCCACCACATTTTATATGGAAACCTTAGTAAATATGTAGTTTTTTGTGTGAAAATGCCGGGGACACGCCCCTTTGTGGAGACCACTCCCCTTTTCCAGAGGCCACGCCCCCTTCAGGGGGTTTTCTTAGCAAAAGGGACAGTTAGTCGGGTTTTTTCAATTCTGGCGCAAATTCTGGCGCAAAATCTGGCACAGACATAATTTCTGGCGCACAACCTGACAAAACATGTTGGGTTTGCAATAGTAAATGAGGGCCATTGTGTTAATCCAGTCACCCACAAGGGCCCTGTGGGTGAACTGCATATATTTATGTGCTATATTATTTGACCTATTTTGATTTATTGAATTAGTTTATTACTATATCAGTGTCCATATATTTTCGGACCTCCAGATTTCTATTATTCTTATATTTTCCCTTTACTGCACCTGGGGTATAAGGGGGATTATCTGGTTTAGCTCGGTCTGGGTCATTTGGTTTCTTACTGGGAGCTATCCATATTTTACTCTAATATACAGATATATGGAGTATAATTACTATAAATCCTCATCCCATAGAGATAGCAGCAGTATACAGATAGAGTGGGAGGGGAGGGGCCTTGGAGTTAGTAGGAGGCATCTGATAGCTGATAATGTCATCTTGTAGTTCACAGGAAGTCAGCTGACCCAGGACCATAGCCCTGTCCTACCTTTACACTAACCTTCCATAGCCCTGCCCTTACACTTCAATTCCTTAAGGGTACATTCACTCTTACAGTATCCTGCGCATATTTAATGCACAGGATTTAAGCAGATATAATGCTGTAGAGTTTAACATAAACTAAATGGCTTAATACAGCAGGATACTGTATTAGATCCTAACAGGATTTTTCATGGCTTTTTGCTAAAGGGGTATTCCAGGAAAAAGCTTTATATATATATATATATATATATATATATATATATCAACTGGCTCCAGAAAGTTAAACAGATTTGTAAATTACTTCTATTAAAAAATCTTAATCCTTTCAGTACTTATGAGCTTCTGAAGTTAAGGTTGTTCTTTTCTGTCTTAGTGCTCTCTGCCCAGTTTAGAAGCAAATCCCCATAGCAAACCTCTTCTAAACTGGGTGGTTCCCGAGACACGTGTCATCAGAGAGCACATAGACAGAATGAACAACCTTAACTTCAGGAAAAAAAGTTTTTTTCCTGGATAACCCCTTTAATGGTCTATACACGGGATAGGTGCCGATATTATTGTTGTTTATTTATTTATATAGCATCCTTGGTTCCAGGACGCCTTACATTTGACAAGGGTTAAAAAACATAATACAAACACAGGGACATTAAACATGACACAGTAAATTGTGGACTGATATAGAGGGGGAGAGGGCCCTGCCTAGAAGAGCTTACAATCTGCGAGGAGAGGGGAAGGAAACAGTAGCTGAGGGGGACAGCTGGTCATCTATGAGCAAGTGGGGAAGTAGTTGTGCAGTGGAAGCAGGATTATTGAAGGTCGTAGGTCCGGGTAGTGAGTTCAAGTATATGGGGTAAGCTTGGGAGAAGTCTTGGAGACGGTTGTGTGAGGTGGCGACGAGAGGAGAGCACAGGCGGAGGTCTTGACAAGATGGGAGGTTGCGTGAGGGGCTATACGAGAAGATCAAGTCAGAGATGTATGGCGGGGGACAGGTTGTGGATGGCCTTGTATGTTGTGGTGAACAGTTTATATGGAATTCATTGGCCAATGGGTAGTCAGTAAAGGGATTGGTACAGGGTAGGGGCAGAGGAGAAGCGAGGTGAGAGGTGGATTAGTCGAGCATCAGGGTTAAGCATGCATTGGAGGGGAGCAAGAGTGTTTAAGGAAAGGCCACAGAGGAAGATGTTGCAGTAGCCCAAGCCAGAGATGATGAGGGCAAGTAGCAATAGTTAAGTTGAGTCAAAATTGAGCAATAAGCTCATTCGAAAGATGTTTTTGAGGTCGAGGCGACATGAGGTGGTGAGAGTCTGGATGTGCAGCTTGAAAGTCAGCGCTGAGTTAAAAGTGACCCTGAGTTAGTGGACTTGTGGGACTGGGAAGCAAGGGGAGCTGTTGACTGTGATTGATAGATTGATGTGACCCCCTGTATGTGACGAGTTGCTCTTGCTCTGAAAAGTGTCAGTGGCCAGAACCTGTGCGGCCTCCTCTTGCCAATATGGTTAGCATCCGGAATATCCGACCTCCTATGCCGTGGTCCTTGTTTGAGACTGTGTCAGTAATGTAGACCTGCGTGAGCCTTACCCTGCAGATGTGGCAGGCATTAAGGGTAACATCACCTATGTCGAAATGTTATTACTCTGAAGACGTGTGGTGCAGGCGTGGCAGGTATAACAGGAAAACAACCACCTATGACAAAATGTCATTGCTCTGAAAAACGTGTCAGTAACAATAACCTGCGTGGCACCTCCCCCTGCAGACGTGGCAAGCATAACGGGTAAAGAACCACCTATGTGTCGTAACGTTATTGCTCTGAAGACGTGTCAGTAACAATAACCTATGTGGTACCTCCCCCTGCAGACGTGGCAGGCATAACGGGTAAAGGACCACCTATGTGTCGTAATGTTATTGCTCTGAAGACGTGTCAGTAACAATTAGCTGTGAAGTGCCTCCCCCTGCAGACGTGGCAGGCATAACAGGTAAACAACCCCCTATGTAGGGATCGACCAATTATCGGTTTGGCCGATATTATCGGCCGTTATTCACAATTTTGGACGGTATCGGCAATTACCTTGCTGATAATCCAATAATGCACCACCACACCGCCCCGGCCGAGACCGACGCCGCCGCTGCCCTATTGCCTCCCCCAATCCCCGGTTTTATAATAACCTGTTCCCGGGGTCCGCGCTACTTCTGGCTCCTGCGTTACGCTGTGCGCTGCGCAATGACGAGTGACGTCCTCAACACGACGTCACTGCGCACAGTGACAGCTCAGGACCCCACCGGAGCCAGAAGTAGCTCGGACCCCGGGCCTCGGGAACAGGTAATTATAAAACCGGGGATGGGGGAGGCAATGGGGCAGTGGCGGTGGTTGGACTAAGGACCGGCAGGAGGAGAGAAGCAGGCAGCGGCGGTGGTCTCTGGCCCCGCAAAAGCCGATGCAGTTCATTGATTTAAAGTGCCCGCTTTAAATCATCGATCTGCAGCGGAGCTGGGGGGGGGGGATGCTGAAATAGCTTATAACTTATACCGGAATATCGGTATAAGTTATCGGCTATCGGCCTTGAAGTCCACAGATTATCGTTATCGGCCCTAAAAAATGGATATCGGTCAATCCCTACCCCTATGTGTCACAAAGTTATTGCTCTGAAGACGTGTCAATAACAATAACCTGCGTGGTGCTTCCCCCTGCAGAAGTGGCAGGTGTAACGGGTGAAACAACCACCTCTGTGTCGAAATGTTATTGCTCTGAAGACGTGTCAGTAACAATAACCTGTGTGGTGCCTCCCCCTGCAGACGTGGCAGGCATAATGGGTAAACAACCACCTGTGAGTTGAAATGTTGTTGTTCTGAAAAAATGTGTCAGTAACAATAACCTGTGTGGTGCCTTCCCCTGCAGACATGGCAGGCATAAAAGGTAAACAACCACCTGTGTGTCGTGATATTATTGCTCTGAAGACGTGTCAGTAACAATATCCTACTTGGTGCCTCCCCCTGCAGACGTGGCAGGCATAACGGGTAAACAACCACCTATGTGTTGAAATATTATTGCTCTGAAGACGTGTCAGTAACAATAACTTGTGTGATGCCTCCCCCTGCAGACATGGCAGGCATAACGGGTAAACAACCACCTATGTGTCGTATAGCTATTGCTCTGAAGATGTGTCAGTAGCAATTAACTGCGTGGTACCTACCCCTGCAGACGTGGCAGGCATAATGGGTTAACAACCATCTGTCTATCGAGATGTTGTTGCTCTGAAGGTGTGTCCGTAACAACAACTATGCAGTGCATCCCTCTGCAGACGTGGCAGTGAACAGGGTGTACCCCCACCTATGTATAGTGATGTGTTGCTCAGAAGAAACGTGTCAGTAACAACAACTACTCAGTGTATCCCCCTGCAGGCAAGGCAGGTGTGAAGGGTATACAACTGCCTATTTGTCATGGTGTTGTTGCTCTGAAAAATTGTCAGTAACAGCTGCGCAATGCAAGCCCCCTGCAGATGTGGCAGGTATGTTGGGAAACCGCTTATGAGTCATGATGTTATTTGCTATAGACGTGTAATTAAAAGGATTAAAAGGTATAGGCTGACGAACGTGCAGTACTAATATGTGATCGTGATACTGACTTGGTGACTACCATGGTGCATCAGCTGCGGGAAAAATTGCCAGTATAACCGCGTGGTGGCGTTTGCCCGTGATATGAACTGTACCATGTGAGGACACTAACGTTTGCTTAGGGTTCCTGCACACCACGTTTTTGTTATACAGTTCCTGTATACGGTTTCAAATTAAAAACCGTACGGAACTGTATAGAAAACTCTATGCATTGACTTAACATTGTAAACCGTATGCCAAACGCATAATCCGGTTTAGTCCATTTTGCATCTCATACGGTTTTGTCCAGTTTTTTACCCGTACCCAAAACTGTAGTCTACGACGTTTTTTGGTCCGGGTGAAAAACTGTATTAAACCGTATCCGTTTTTTTTTTTTAACATGGGAGTCAATGGGAACCGTACAGAACTGTATGTGCCTACGGTTCCATCAGGTTTTCACCATACGGTTTTTGACTTTGCACAGTTTTTTTTCTTGGAATTTCAATCAAACAAGTGAAACTTTATTCAAAATGGAGTGAAAAGTTAAAGTTTTTTCTTAAAAAAACGGATGCAACCGGACATCATTTTTCAAACTTATATGAGTTAAAATTTGTACACACTTTTTTATACAGTTTAGTCAGGTTTTGAGGAATCCGTTTTTCATCGAAAACCTGATACAGGAATTGTATTGCAAAAATGTGGTGTGCATGCACCAGTGAGCTGATCAGGACCTAGCTGTCACGATTCGGCTGGCAGGAGGTGGATCCTCTGTGCCAGAGAGGGATTGGCGTGGACCGTGCTAGTGGACCGGTTCTAAGTTACTACTGGTATTCACCAGAGCCCGCCGCAAAGCAGGATGGTCTTGCAGCGGCGGTAGTAACCAGGTCGTATCCACTAGCAACGGCTCAACCTCTCTGACTGCTGAAGATAGGCGCGGTACAAGGGAGTAGACAAGAGCAAGGTCGGACGTAGCAGAAGGTCGGGGCAGGCAGCAAGGATCGTAGTCAGGGGCAACGGCAGGAGGTCTGGAACACAGGCTAGGAACACACAAGGAAACGCTTTCACTGGCACAATGGCAACAAGATCCGGCGAGGGAGTGCAGGGGAAGTGAGGTATACATAGGGAGTGCACAGGTGAACACACTAATTAGACCAACTGCGCCAATCAGTGGCGCAGTGGCCCTTTAAATCGCAGAGACCCGGCGCGCGCCGGGACAGGACCGACGGAGAGCGAGTCAGGTACGGGAGCCGGGGTGCGCATCGCGAGCGGGCGCCACCCGCATCGCGAATCGCATCCCGGCTGGGGGCGGTATCGCAGCGCACCCGGTCAGTAGATCTGACCGGGGCGCTGCAGTAGCGAGGATGTTGCGAGCGCTCCGGGGAGGAGCGGGGACCCGGAGCGCTCGGCGTAACAGTACCCCCCCCCTTGGGTCTCCCCCTCTTCTTGGAGCCTGAGAACCTGAGGACCAGACTTTTGTCTAGGATGTTGTCCTCAGGTTCCCAGGATCTCTCTTCAGGACCACAGCCCTCCCAATCAACCAAAAATTTTTTTTTCCCTCTGACCGTCTTGGAGGCCAGTATCTCCTTCACGGAGAAGATGTCAGAAGAACCGGAAACAGGAGTGGGAGAAACAAGTTTGGGAGAGAAACGGTTGATGATGAGTGGTTTAAGGAGAGAGACATGAAAGGCATTGGGAATACGAAGAGAAGGAGGAAGAAGAAGTTTGTAAGAGACAGGATTAATTTGGCACAAGACTTTGAAAGGACCAAGATAGCGTGGTCCCAGTTTGTAACTGGGGACACGAAAGCGGACATATTTAGCGGAGAGCCATACCTTGTCTCCGGGAGCAAAAATGGGGGGAGCTCTTCTTTTCTTATCGGCAAACTTTTTCATGCGAGATGAAGCCTGTAAAAGAGAATTTTGGGTCTCTTTCCATATGGTGGAAAGATCACGAGTCACTTCATCCACAGCGGGCAAACCAGAGGGCAAGGGAATAGGGAGGGGGGGAAGAGGGTGACGGCCGTACACCACGAAAAATGGGGATTTAGCAGAAGATTCAGAGACTCTGAAGTTGTACGAGAATTCGGCCCAAGGTAGAAGATCTGCCCAGTCATCCTGGCGGGAGGAAACAAAATGTCGTAAATAGTCACCCAGGACCTGGTTAATTCTTTCTACGTGCCCATTGGATTGAGGATGATAAGCAGAAGAGAAGTTTAATTTAATCTTGAGTTGTTTACAGAGAGCCCTCCAGAATTTTGACACGAATTGGACGCCTCTATCCGAGACGATCTGCGTGGGCAAACCGTGAAGACGAAAAATGTGTACAAAAAATTGTTTTGCCAACTGAGGCGCTGAAGGAAGACCAGGAAGAGGAATAAAATGTGCCATCTTGGAAAATCGATCAACGACCACCCAAACAACAGTGTTGCTGTTACGCCTAGCGCTCCGGGTCCCTGCTCCTCCCCGGAGCGTGTACGGCGCCTCTCTCTCCGCAGCGCCCCGGTCGGCCCCGCTGACCGGGAGCGCTGCACTGTCATGGCCGTCGGGGATGCGATTCGCACAGCGGGACGCGCCCGCTCGCGAGTCGCATCCCAGGTCACTTACCCGTTCCCGTCCCCTGCTGTCATGTGCTGGCGCGCGCGGCTCCGCTCTCTAGGGCGCGCGCGCGCCAGCTCCCTGAGACTTAAAGGGCCAGTGCACCAATGATTGGTGCCTGGCCCAATTAGCTTAATTGGCTTCCACCTGGTCCCTGACTATATCTGACCTCCTCCCATGCACTCCCTGGCCGGATCTTGTTGCCCTTGTGCCTAGTGAAAGCGTTTTTGTGTGTCCAAAGCCTGTGTACCAGAACTTCTGCTATCCACCCTGACTACGAACCTTGCTGCCTGCCCCGACCTTCTGCTACGTCCGACCTTGCTTCTGTCTACTCCCTTGTACCGCGCCTATCTTCAGCAGCCAGAGAGGTTGAGCCGTTGCTAGTGGATACGACCTGGTCACTACCGCCGCAGCAAGACCATCCCGCTTTGCGGCGGGCTCTGGTGAAAACCAGTAGTGACTTAGAACCGGTCCACTAGCACGGTCCACGCCAATCCCTCTCTGGCACAGAGGATCCACCTCCTGCCAGCCGGCATCGTGACAGTAGATCCGGCCATGGATTCCGCTGAAGTTCCTCTGCCAGTTGTCGCCGACCTTCCCACACTGGTCGCCCAGCAAGCCCGACAGATCGCCCAGCAAGCCCAACAGATTGCCCAACAAGACCACCAGCTGTCGTACTTGACCACCATGACTCAGCAACTCCAGTCGCAGCTACAGCAGATTCAGTCTCAGCTACAGCAGCAGCAACCATCTCCTCCGCCAGCTCCTGCACCTCTTCCGCAGCGAGTGGCCACTCCTAGCCTCCGCTTGTCCTTGCCGGACAAATTTAATGGGGACTCTAAGTTTTGCCGTGGCTTTCTTTCGCAATGTTCCCTGCACTTGGAGATGATGTCGGATCAGTTTCCTACTGAAAGGTCTAAGGTGGCTTTCGTAGTCAGCCTTCTGTCTGGAAAAGCCCTGTCATGGGCCACACCGCTCTGGGACCGCGATGACCCCGTCACTGCCTCTGTACACTCCTTCTTCTCGGAAATTCGAAGTGTCTTTGAGGAACCTGCCCGAGCCTCTTCTGCTGAGACTGCCCTGCTGAACCTGGTCCAGGGTAATTCTTCCGTTGGCGAGTACGCCATACAATTCCGTACTCTTGCTTCTGAACTTTCCTGGAATAATGAGGCCCTCTGCGCGACCTTTAAAAAAGGCCTATCCAGCAACATTAAAGATGTTCTGGCCGCACGAGATACTCCTGCTAACCTGCATGAACTCATTCATCTAGCCACTCGCATTGACATGCGTTTTTCTGAGAGGCATCAAGAGCTCCGCCAGGAAAAAGACTTAGATCTCTGGACACCTCTCCCACAGTCTCCATTGCAATCTGCGCCTAGGCCTCCCGCCGAGGAGGCCATGCAAGTGGACCGGTCTCGCCTGACCCTGGAAGAGAGGAATCGCCGTAAGGAAGAGAATCTTTGTCTGTACTGTGCCAGTACCGAACATTTTTTGGTGGATTGCCCCATCCGTCCTCCACGTCTGGGAAACGCACGCTCGCACCCAGCTCTCGTGGGTGTGGCGTCTCTTGATGCTAAGTCGGCTTCTCCACGTCTCACGGTGCCTGTACGGATTTCGCCTTCAGCCAGCTCTTCCCTCTCAGCCGTGGCCTGCCTGGACTCTGGTGCCTCTGGGAATTTTATTCGGGAGTCCTTGGTGAATAAATTCCGCATCCCGGTGACCCGTCTTGTCAAGCCACTCCACATTTCCGCGGTCAACGGAGCCAGGTTGGATTGCACCGTGCGTTTCCGCACGAAGCCCCTCCTAATGTGCATCGGACCTCATCATGAGAAAATTGAGTTTTTGGTCCTCTCCAATTGCACTTCTGAAATTCTCCTTGGACTACCCTGGCTTCAACACCATTCCCCAACCCTGGATTGGTCCACAGGGGAGATCAAGAGCTGGGGTACCTCTTGCTTCAAGGACTGCCTTAAATCGGTTCCCAGTACTCCCTGCCGTGACCCTGTGGTTCCTCCTGTATCCGGTCTCCCTAAGGTCGTTATGGACTCTGCCCGCCTTAAGAAGTGCCTCTCCCCCCCTCCCAGTCCACTCAGGCAAGCCTCGGTGCCTCCTCATGGCCCTCGTCCTGGTGTCACACTGCCCCGTGCCAGGCCTCGCCCTCTGCCCTCCCTCCCCATTCCCACTCCTGCTGTACTGCCTGCCGTTGAGGAATCCCTCCATCCTTTCCCGGTGTCCTCATCCCAGGGGGGGCAGTTACCGGACAAAGAGAAGGGGAGACCTAAGGGGGGGGTACTGTTACGCCTAGCGCTCCGGGTCCCCGCTCCTCCCCGGAGCGCGTACGGCGCCTCTCTCTCCGCAGCGCCCCGGTCGGCCCCGCTGACCGGGAGCGCTGCACTGTCATGGCCGTCGGGGATGCGATTCGCACAGCGGGACGCGCCCGCTCGCGAGTCGCATCCCAGGTCACTTACCCGTTCCCTGCTGTCATGTGCTGGCGCGCGCGGCTCCGCTCTCTAGGGCGCGCGCGCGCCAGCTCCCTGAGACTTAAAGGGCCAGTGCACCAATGATTGGTGCCTGGCCCAATTAGCTTAATTGGCTTCCACCTGGTCCCTGACTATATCTGACCTCCTCCCATGCACTCCCTGGCCGGATCTTGTTGCCCTTGTGCCTAGTGAAAGCGTTTTTGTGTGTCCAAAGCCTGTGTACCAGAACTTCTGCTATCCACCCTGACTACGAACCTTGCTGCCTGCCCCGACCTTCTGCTACGTCCGACCTTGCTTCTGTCTACTCCCTTGTACCGCGCCTATCTTCAGCAGCCAGAGAGGTTGAGCCGTTGCTAGTGGATACGACCTGGTCACTACCGCCGCAGCAAGACCATCCCGCTTTGCAGCGGGCTCTGGTGAAAACCAGTAGTGACTTAGAACCGGTCCACTAGCACGGTCAACGCCAATCCCTTTCTGGCACAGAGGATCCACCTCCTGCCAGCCGGCATCGTGACAGTTGCCACGGGATGGGGGTAGGTCTGTAATAAAGTCCATACCAATCAGAGACCAAGGCTGTTCGGGGACAGGCAGAGGATGAAGGAGACCAGCAGGCTTCTGGCGAGGAGTCTTATCCCGGGCACAGACAGTACAGGCCCGCACAAAATCAACAACATCCGTCTCCAGAGTCGGCCACCAATAGAAACGAGAGATGAGTTGCAAGGACTTTTTGATGCCCGCATGGCCTGCGAGGTGGGAGGAGTGACCCCATTTGAGAATCCCGAGACGTTGGCGTGGAGAAACGAAGGTCTTCCCTGGAGGAGTTTGCCTGATGGAGGCTGGAGAAGTGGAGATCAGACAGTCAGGAGGAATGATATGTTGCGGAGAGACCTCTACTTCCGAGGCATCCGAGGAACGAGAGAGAGCATCGGCCCTAATGTTCTTGTCGGCAGGGCGAAAATGAATTTCAAAGTTAAAACGGGCAAAGAACAACGACCACCTGGCCTGGCGAGGATTCAGCCGTTGGGCAGACTGGAGATAGGAGAGATTCTTGTGATCGGTGTAAATGATAACTGGAAATTTTGATCCCTCCAGCAGATGCCTCCATTCCTCAAGTGCCAATTTAATGGCCAGTAGTTCTCGATCCCCGATGGAGTAGTTCCTCTCCGCCGGAGAGAAGGTCCTAGAAAAAAACCCACAAGTAACAGCATGCCTGGAAGAATTTTTTTGTAGAAGGACCGCTCCAGCTCCCACTGAGGAGGCATCAACCTCCAATAGGAAGGGTTTAGATGGGTCAGGTCTGGAGAGCACGGGAGCAGAAGAAAAGGCAGACTTGAGCCGTTTAAATGCGTCTTCTGCTTGGGGAGACCAGGACTTAGGATTGGCATTCTTCTTGGTTAAAGCCACGATAGGAGCCACAATAGTGGAAAAATGTGGAATAAATTGTCTGTAATAATTGGCGAACCCCAAAAAACGTTGGATAGCACGGAGTCCGGAGGGGCGTGGCCAATCTAAGACGGCAGAGAGTTTATCTGGGTCCATTTGTAGTCCCTGGCCAGAGACCAAGTATCCTAGGAAAGGAAGAGATTGACATTCAAACAGACATTTCTCCATTTTGGCATAAAGTTGATTGTCTCGAAGTCTCTGAAGAACCATGCGGACATGCTGGCGATGTTCTTCTAAGTTGGCAGAAAAAATCAGAATATCGTCCAGATACACAACAACACAGGAATATAAGAGATCACGAAAAATTTCATTAACAAAGTCTTGGAAGACGGCAGGGGCGTTGCACAGGCCAAAGGGCATGACCAGATACTCAAAGTGTCCATCTCTGGTGTTAAATGCAGTTTTCCATTCGTCCCCCTCCCTGATGCGGATGAGATTATAAGCACCTCTTAAGTCCAGTTTGGTAAAGATGTGGGCACCTTGAAGGCGATCAAAGAGTTCTGAGATAAGAGGTAGGGGGTAGCGGTTCTTTACCGTGATTTTATTAAGTCCGCGGTAATCAATGCAAGGACGTAGGGAGCCATCTTTTTTGGACACAAAGAAAAATCCAGCTCCGGCAGGAGAGGAGGATTTGCGGATAAACCCCTTTTTTAAATTTTCCTGGATGTATTCAGACATAGCAAGAGTCTCTGGGGCGGACAGAGGATAAATTCTGCCCCGGGGTGGAGTAGTGCCCGGGAGGAGGTCAATAGGACAGTCATAAGGCCTGTGAGGAGGTAAAGTCTCAGCTTGCTTTTTGCAAAATACGTCAGCATAGTCCATATAAGCCTTAGGGAGACCGGTTACAGGGGGAACCACAGGGTCACGGCAGGGAGTACTGGGAACCGGTTTAAGACAGTCCTTGAAACAAGAAGTACCCCAGCTCTTGATCTCTCCTGTGGACCAATCAAGGGTTGGGGAATGGCGTTGAAGCCACGGTAGTCCAAGGAGAATTTCGGAAGTGCAATTGGAGAGGACCAAAAACTCAATTTTTTCGTGATGAGGTCCGATGCACATTAGGAGGGGCTCCGTGCGGTAACGCACGGTACAGTCCAATCTTTCATTGTTAACACAATTGATGTAGAGGGGTCTGGCGAGACTGGTCACCGGGATGTTGAACCTGTTGATGAGAGAGGCCAAAATAAAATTTCCTGCAGATCCGGAATCCAAGAAGGCCATAGTAGAGAAGGAGAAGGTAGAGGCAGATATCCGCACGTGGAGAAGCAGAGTTGACATCAAGAACTGTCTCACCTTTGTGCGGAGTCAGCGTACGTCTTTCCAGGCGGGGAGGACGGATAGGACAATCCTTCAGGAAGTGTTCGGTACCGGCACAGTACAGGCAAAGATTCTCCATGCGGCGTCGTGTCCTCTCTTGAGGTGTCAAGCGAGACCGGTCAACTTGCATAGCCTCCACGGCGGGAGGCACAGGAACGGATTGCAGAGGACCAGAGGAGAGAGGAGCCGGGGAGAAAAAACGCCTCGTGCGAACAAAGTCCATATCCTGGCGGAGCTCCTGACGCCTTTCGGAAAAACGCATGTCAATGCGAGTGGCTAGATGAATGAGTTCATGCAGGTTAGCAGGAATTTCTCGTGCGGCCAGAACATCTTTAATGTTGCTGGATAGGCCTTTTTTAAAGGTCGCGCAGAGGGCCTCATTATTCCAGGATAATTCGGAAGCAAGAGTACGGAATTGGATGGCGTACTCGCCAACGGAAGAATTACCCTGGACCAGGTTCAGCAGGGCAGTCTCAGCAGAAGAGGCTCGGGCAGGTTCCTCAAAGACACTTCGAATTTCCGAGAAGAAGGAGTGTACAGAGGCAGTGACGGGGTCATTGCGGTCCCAGAGCGGTGTGGCCCATGACAGAGCTTTCCCAGACAGAAGGCTGACTACGAAAGCCACCTTAGACCTTTCAGTAGGAAACTGGTCCGACATCATCTCCAAGTGCAGGGAACATTGTGAAAGAAAGCCACGGCAAAACTTAGAGTCCCCATCAAATTTATCCGGCAAGGATAGTCGTAGGCCGGAAGCGGCCACTCGCTGCGGAGGAGGTGCAGGAGCTGGCGGAGGAGATGATTGCTGAAGCTGTGGTAGTAGCTGCTGTAGCATCACGGTCAGTTGAGACAGCTGGTGGCCTTGTTGCGCTATCTGTTGCGACTGCTGGGCGACCACCGTGGTGAGGTCGGCGACAACTGGCAGTGGAACTTCAGCGGGATCCATGGCCGGATCTACTGTCACGATTCGGCTGGCAGGAGGTGGATCCTCTGTGCCAGAGAGGGATTGGCGTGGACCGTGCTAGTGGACCGGTTCTAAGTTACTACTGGTATTCACCAGAGCCCGCCGCAAAGCGGGATGGTCTTGCAGCGGCGGTAGTAACCAGGTCGTATCCACTAGCAACGGCTCAACCTCTCTGACTGCTGAAGATAGGCGCGGTACAAGGGAGTAGACAAGAGCAAGGTCGGACGTAGCAGAAGGTCGGGGCAGGCAGCAAGGATCGTAGTCAGGGGCAACGGCAGGAGGTCTGGAACACAGGCTAGGAACACACAAGGAAACGCTTTCACTGGCACAATGGCAACAAGATCCGGCGAGGGAGTGCAGGGGAAGTGAGGTATACATAGGGAGTGCACAGGTGAACACACTAATTAGACCAACTGCGCCAATCAGTGGCGCAGTGGCCCTTTAAATCACAGAGACCCGGCGCGCGCGCGCCCTAGGGAGCGGGGCCGCGCGCGCCGGGACAGGACCGACGGAGAGCGAGTCAGGTACGGGAGCCGGGGTGCGCATCGCGAGCAGGCGCCACCCGCATCGCGAATCGCATCCCGGCTGGGGGCGGTATCGCAGCGCACCCGGTCAGTAGATCTGACCGGGGCGCTGCAGTAGCGAGGATGTTGCGAGCGCTCCGGGGAGGAGCGGGGACCCGGAGCGCTCGGCGTAACACTAGCAATGAGTGAGACTGACTTGGTAGCGTACATGATGCAATTAGAAAAGTGATTACTATCCGGAACTTCCGCTGAACTAACAGACATGTAGTACGACTGGAAACACATGCGTGGTTACAAAACATCTAACACATGCGCGGGGTGATGGCTATAGTAGTGCGAGTGTACTATTGAATGTATTGATGTAAAGGAACCGTCAGGAGTATGCCTGTAAATTCTAGCATCGATGTCTGTGTGTGACCTAACTATGCATCGTACGTGGCCATGAACGTATGACTGATATGCAAGCTAATAACCTACGTACAGTAAATGCTGCGTGTGACTGCACAGTGTAAAACAAAGTAAATTGCTATCGAAACTTACAGTATAGCATTATAAATCTAAAAGATGTATGCCCGGAGAGAATGCTGTGCAGTTATGTAACATGATTACTATAAACCTATAACACAGCATAAATGCATTAGTGTATGTACCGTGTAACGCTTTGGACATGTGTACTGAGATGCGTGAAAGTACCATATAAGCTATGACCGTATGTACAGTGTAAATGCTGTAGCGTGTGCATGGTGTGACTATGAGCGTATGAGCCGTATTCAATGAGCATATGTACATTATAAATTATGTGAATGTATACAGAGCATAGATGCCATCACTGTGCATAGTACTACTATGAGCGTGTATGAGCATCCGAACAGCGCCAACGCCACAGGTGCACGAACACAGGACGCCACAATCGCACATGCAGCACCAATGCCATGGGCATGTAAACACAAAGCCAGGAGCGCATGCGCAGCACCAAACCGCCAAGGATGCATGTGGCGCATAAATACTATCAAACGTGTGAACAAAGAGCGTATGAGCCATATAAATGCCAAGAACGTGTGAACAGTGTACATGCTATGAGCGCGAGAATGGTATAATGTCAATAACGAATGCACAGTATAAATGCCAAGAGCGAATGACAGTGTGAAAGCTATGAACATATGACAGTATGAATACCATGAGCAAAAGGACAGTATAAATGCCATGAGCGTGAGGACCATAATGCCACAAACGTATGAAACAGTATGATACTATAAGCGTGTGAACCGTCTAAAAGCCCTGGGCGTGTGATAGGTATGGGGTGACACCATTTTCTACTGCACCAGGCAATGCCACTGCTTGAAGCCATGGGATACTATAATCTGTCCCAGGCTGAAGGTGTAGATAAAGAAGAGTAGGAGCCCCAGGGCAAAGCAACAGTGAGAGAGCGTGGTGATGAGGTGGTGTGTGACTAGGGGGGAATTAACTGTGCACTTGGTGAAGTATAAGGAAATCCAGAAGAGGGCTAAATATGTGACGCCTAGGGATGAGAAAGTATGTAGCAGGAGGATGTGGTCGACTGTGTCAAAGGCAGAGGAGAGGTCAAGGAGAAGGAGCACAGAATATTGGTGGGAGGTTTTGGTGGTCAACAGATTGGCCACCTTGGTTAGGGTGGTTTCAGTATAGTGGTGGAGATGGAAGCCAGATTGTAGATGGTTGAAAAGTGAGTTGGATGAGAGATGGAAGGACAGTTCAAGGTAGACATGGTGTTCAAGGAGTTTGGATGGAAAGGGGAGAGGCAAAATGGGGCGTTAGCTAGATAAAGAGGATGGGCCAAGAGATGGTTTTATGAGATGAGTGTGATATTTGCAGGTTTCAATGATGAAGGAAAAATGCCGGTGTTTAATGATAGATCTAAGAGATACCCATTAACCCTGCCGATCAGCGTTTGGCTCCGCCACTTACATACAATAATTGAAGTGAAACCTTTCAGGGATGTCTTCTCCTCCTGATGAGACCTGCTAAGACTGGGCAATGGGGACACTTCATACTTGACCATCTGGATGCAGTAAAAACCCCATGCCATGCCCTAATCATTGTGTACAGTCGAATTTGGGGAGTGTGTCTAGAAACTGACCAAGAAGCCCCCCCCCCCCCTTCTCCAAGATTTAAGGACCTGGACTAACCACGTGGAGAGACTTACATGTAGATCTCATTGAAGAGAGGGGCTGATAATAGGACCTTCTCAGGATATTGTAAACACTATTGCTACATTAGAGTGGGGGAGATGCTGCTAAAGTCATTGAGAGGAGGACCAAGAGCTTTAATGCTCCTTGTGGCCAATAAGTGAAGTATGCCGGCAAACTATATTTTCTATGCTGCCTATCTTCCCATACTGGACTCTACCCATACTCTATGGACTGTAGCTTTGTTCTTTGTTTCTGTCTGGTATATAATTCCACGAACAACATTGGTGCTGTTCACTGATCACTTGCTCTGTTAACCTTCCCTAACCATTACAGTAATCTTCCCTAACCATTACAGTAATCTTCCCTAACCATACCACTAACTTTCCCCAACCATAACCCTAACCTTCCCTAACCATAACACTATACTTCCCTTACCCGATGATTAAAACCATACTTCCCTAACCGTAACCATCATTTTCTCTATCCGAATCTTCTATAATAAAAATTGTGCAGTAGAGGAGGCAGGAGGCCCAGGTTATGACTTACTGGAGGAGTGCTGGATGCAGGTGGCTCACATAATGATGTTCTACAGTTAACGTGTGAGGAATGACGGTAATGATGTGCAGTCCAGGGATAATGAATAGAACGTTACCTGGAGGTTATTTATCAGTCCCGTCAGTCTCTGATCACCTTGGCAAATTAGTGAAATCTCTGATTAGTTAGATCTCTAGGGCGAGCGGAGGAAGCAAAGGAACTTAAGTGTAAGCACCTCAGGAGGATTCATATCTCAGGAGACTTCAATCTGTCTGTAACATTGTGTTTACTATGTTTGAAACAATCACAAGTCATGGAACTAAAATGCATGTGATAATCCTGAGAAGAATGCAGTACCTATTGTCCCATAAAGAGAGAATGGATGACCTCATCATTTTCTGTTCTCATCACCTGTTCCAGCAACAGGCATAGGAGGACTTCTAATTTTCTATGATGATGAGCTAGGTCATCAATGTAACAAGTCACATATGGATGAGAATTCATGTGTCGAGGCACCCCCTATGACAATAGTACTACTAACCTTTAGCATTATATTTAGAATCGAATATGTATAGATGTAAAAGTATATTCTAATTCTATAGACCATTATAGTACAGTGCAGTTTTTATCCCACAATATCCCAAATTTCCCATAAAGTAAAATGTGTAAACAGCTCCTGTATTAGTAGATTCCATCTCAATCCCGTTTCTCCTTTTAGTAAGACATGTTCTTCTACAATAGTCCTCAACTATTCTGAATAGAACACAACCCTGTCACTTGAAAAAATCAATATATCTAGTCACAAGATAGTTCTCCTAGCTTCCCCGACTTGTCTCCCGTCTTCTTCTCCATTGCCACATTTCACCGAGTTCCTTTCTTCCAAGATGGATCAAATTCTTCCTGCAACTCCTCTGGAGTGTCTGCCAGCACCGTTATGGTTACAGGGCATCAGATTCTTTGTCATTGCCCACCAAAATCTTCTTGTCAAATTCAGTAACAACATGGATGATCGCTGAAGATTTCGAGTATTGAGGACACAGACACTGCGACCCTATGTACAATTAGGCATTTATTATGTGATAAAAGTTTATAAAATGAGGCGGACAAGATTTATACCAACTAACAATATAAATAATGGTACAGAAATCCTGTCCGTACCAGAGTGATGGGGTCACAAGGAGGCATACGTTCACCCACATCCTATCACAGGACATTTACGTATACGACTCATCCCACAATAACATTGTCAATGTCCGAGGAAGATACCCAGAGATGCCCACTAGACTGTACACATCCTGGGCTGTCACCATGGCTCAGTGGGTCCCTATAAGGCTTACAGTCTTTCATCGGTAGGGGATATCTATAGGTGCTTGCCTTTTCACAATATTTCTTCTCTGAGGAGACTGGATATGTATCAGTTGGGAATAGACAGGCCATCTCCAAATGCTGCCATTATCTGTAATGGCTGAGCTACTGATGGACAGACATGGGAACCCAATATCACTTTTACTAATAAATTACAGAACAAAAATATGTGTTGACTAAATAATTAAAGCATACATAAAAGCACATGTAGTGGAGATCTGGTGATCCACCTGGACCTCAGCCAGTGGTGTCATGTATGCCCTGCACTTTTCATATAGAGGCATACTGTGGAGAGGTGAGCAGACCCCCTAGAACATGAGATTCCATAGAAGACCTTCTGGGAATTCACAGACAGAGCAGGTAACTTCCAGCATCTGCAGAAGAACATCAGTGGCATCATCCACAGGCCTCCAGGACTACACGGGCCCTGATGACCTTCTATTCCAGTCATGAATGGAGGCTGGAGACATCTTGATGAATGTTGAATAATCCATCGAAGAAGTAACCAAAGACACTCAAAACCTGTGACGAAAAAGAGAGACAATAGGTGCTTTTCTGTTTCTATAGTGTGGCCGGTAAACTTCATGCCTATATCCACCTGAATACTACCATAAAGGGCTATGCAAGGGCTATGCAAAAAGTATAATCAAATCCATAATTCTTTGGTCTTCTAATTTACTACTACACTCTCGAATCCTTTCTAGTTTTGAGGAAATGTTTGTCTGATATGTCCTGACTAAAGCTGGGGGGACCAAATATAGAACTTTTGTCCTGGATAAGGTGATATGCTGGTTGGTGTGAACATCTATCTTATGTTTCTTTTCCACCTGAAGAGGATGTATTACTGTACAGCAGAGCAGTGACCTGCAATGAGGTGGGCCCAGCCAAATTAGAGCTATCTAATACAGAGTTCCTCAACCTAAGTTGCAGAACTACAACTTCCATCATGAAGTGACAACCTATAGCTGTCAGGGCATGATGGAAGTTGTAGTTTTGCCGCAGCCAGAGAGTTATAAGAAGTGTATCATAGGTAAAAGAGGATGAACTTGCACTCACCATCCATGTAGTCAATGAAATCACGGGTCCTCCGTGCAGCAGGGAGACATATGATGAGAGTGCACAGAGGCTAACAGTTGTTTTCGCACAGAGCCGTGTGCTTCTTCCGGCCTCACAGGCCGGAAGAAGCACACGGCTGTGTACGAAAACGGCTGTTAGCCTCTGAGCGCTCTCATCATATGTCTCCCTGCCGGACCCGTGATTTCATTGACTACATGGACAGTGAGTGCAAGTTCATCTTCTTTTACCTATCGGGCTATTACGCTACTTTTTTCATAACTTTTCTCCTCGCCAGTATTGCAACTTGGTAGCTACGGCCACTGGACATTATTGGGAACTGATGCATTTTTAGCTCACATAAGTACCCTTGCTAGTAACTGTGCCCACTGTTTCTTTTTGTATACTACTATATAAGATGGGTATCACTGGTCTAGTAGAACCTGCTGCTAATGGTTGGTACCTAACCATTTGTTCAGCATATGAAGAAGCTCATGCAGCACTTACTAAAACCACCTGAACCGGAAGAATGAAGCAAGGTTGGACAGGAGATCTTTCGGAGCCAAGAAGGGTATTACTGTGATAACATCTGGGTGTCTAGTTGGTGCCTCTTTTGTGGCTGCTGGTGGTCGAGTTGTCTGATGCCTGGGATTCTCTTTGTCTACTAAATATGCAACATACATAGAACTGTTAGTCTTGTTAGCACTGGTTAATATGGTCACAACTTGAGCTCTATCTCTGGAGACTACTAGCTATAAATGTTACTGGACATACAGAGTTAGTTATGCCATGGTTTAGTGGAAGCACAGACAAAAGTGGTAAATTCAGCTTGTAGGCATGACATGAATTACATGCAGTTTACTCAGCTCAGAAGACCCGATTTTTACCTGTATTGTGGACACTTTGTCCATAGTTGATACTTAATGTTGTTGAGCTTTAGGGAGGTATAGACTGTAAACCCCTTTCTTGTACCCTAACAGTTTGCAGAGCTGCTTATAGCTGGACTTTGTTTGAGGTTTGCTGATCCATTTGCTTTGCTCGTCATATCCTCTCGAAGATGAAATGTGATTTGTGCGATAAAGAGGAAACACCATTGAAGATGTCGACTGTGACCTGAGACATGGATATTTACAAGGCTTAGGAGCTTGTACAAAGTGTGGGGCATGGACAGGGCGGCCAAAGTATGTCCGTTCTGGAGGTCCGTCAAAGAGTAAAAGATGAAAAGAAAGAATCTGTATTTAATCTATGAAGAACGTTGTTTGCTCTATATATCTTACACATCATTATATATAGTTTAGTGACAGTATATATATATATATATATATATATATATATATATATATATATATATGTATATATATATATATATATATATATATATATATCTGTGGTATAATGAGTTAGTGGAAGAATGCAGTCTGACTTGCAGGATAGGAAAGATGTCTCAGATGATCAAATAGCAAAAACTACCTATTATACAGCTTAGGAAGAATCTAAACCATGGAAGTGAAAGTAAACATGCCAAAAAGGAGGCAGAATCGATGGAGGAGAAAGAATTGAAGGAGATGGCAGAAAGAAAAAGACTTGATACAGAAGAAAAATTCAAGGAAGAATGAAGGAAAAAGAATGAAAGAAGATGAGAGAATCGAAGGAGGAAGAATCAATGCAGAATAAAGATCAACGTAGAAGGAAGATCAATGGACAAGGAAAAATAAGTGAAAAACAAGGTAAAAACAAGAAAAAAATCAATGAAGAAGAAGAAAGAATTAAAGGAGGAGAAGTTGATGCAGGAGAAGAAGCATGAGTCAATGCAGAAAAAAGAATCAAAAGCAGGAAAGGAAGAAGATAGAATGTAGAAGAAAATTAGATAAGTTGGAAGAACCAATGTATAGATAAGAATCAATGGAGGAAGACTCAAATAAGAAACAATGAAGGTGGAAACATAAAATAAAAAGAAATGAAGAAAAAGTCAACAACAATAACATGATGGCTGACAGAAGATATAAAAGTAATAAAAAACTTCATCTATAGACATACGAATGAGGATGTCAACAACTTGGATAGATGAATGCAGGCAGATACATTTGTAGCCTCATTGTTTCTTATGTAAATTATCAGAGATGATGCATAGATGATCAGAGATGATGGATGGATTGCTCTGTTAGCATTAATGGATGACTTGTCATATGGATGGCCCGCGATGAATGGACGGGTAAATGAAAAAACTGTTGGAAGATCAGAGTCGGTGTATGTTTGGATGATCAAACATGGTAGTTGGTTGGCCAGGTGGATGGTAAAGAGGATTATTGAATGGATGTTTAGAGATGATGGATAAATATTCAGTTATGATGGATGTTTTGAATATCAGAGATGATGGATGGATGGCATGTGGATGATCAGGAATAGAGACGGTTGAATGGTGAGCAATGATGGGTAGCGGTGTACCGGTTTCAGAGATGATAAGAGTCCTCTTACCCGAGAAGCCTGATTTATAATCCCACCTCATAGAAGAGGACAATGGTTTTTTCCATTTTGATGATGATAAGTTAATGTTTTTCTCCTTCTTGTCTTGTAAAGTCTTTGCTGGCTTCTGGACAGTGTCTTTACTTCTCCCCTTATCTTGGCTAATCACTGTGTCGATTGCTTTCTTTGTGGGTTTGCTGACTAATACAGAAATTTCTTGAGTTCTCGAAGGCTTTGTAGGGATCATGGTCACTGTTACTGGGATCAGTTCTTCTTTTTCTGTTAGTGCATCTGGTTGATCATTAGAAAAAGCTTTTTCAATGTCGTTCTTGTCATTGTGAGGTGTAGTGTCCATAGGAAGGGGGGGTTTCACAGAAACAGAAAGGTGTTCTTGACTTGGAATAGCAGCAACTTGACTGGTGGGTTGTATTGTAGTGCTTACTTCTAAAGGTTCTGTGCTTACTTCTAAAAGTTCTGCTGGTGTTGGTTTTGAATCCACCTTCAATGATGTTACTTGTGGATCCAGCTCTGTCCATGTCCCTTTGGGAATCATCTCTGATTGTGTTGATTTTGTTGAAGATGGGATTATCTCTGAATGTGTTGGTTCTGGGGTCAGCTCTGATTGAGTTGTTTCCGGAGTCAGCTCTGATTGAGTTGTTTCTGGAGTCAGCTCTGATTGAGTTGTTTCTGGAGTCAGCTCTGATTGAGTTGTTTCTGGAGTCAGCTCTGATTGAGTTGTTTCTGGAGTCAGCTCTGATTGAGTTGTTTCTGGAGTCAGCTCTGATTGAGTTGTTTCTGGAGTCAGCTCTGATTGAGTTGTTTCTGGAGTCAGCTCTGTTTGTGTTGTTTCTGGAGTCAGCTGTGATTGTTCTGGAGTCAGCTCTGGCTGTGTTGGTTCTGGAGTCAGCTCTGGCTGTGTTGGTTCCGGAGTGAGCTCTGATTGTGATGGTTCTGGACTCAGCAACTCTGGTTGTGGTGATTTTGGAACCAACTCTGACTGTGTAAGTTCTGGGTCCTGCCATGGACGTGTTACACCTGATATGAATGAAGTTGTGCCTGGTTGAGCCGTGCTTGATTCCTCCTGCTTTAAGGTTTCATCTAATCATACATAAAAAGAAAGATTCCTGTTAATGCTGGAGATGGCTGAAATCTTATACTGTGTCTAGTAATGTTTGGTCAAAACTTCCATAACAGTAAAGAAGAATATTACCCATTTAGGATTTGAGGAGCCTCAACTTTATCTCCCTTCACTGGACCTGAAAGTATTTGTGTATTACATGGAGTCCTGGGGCTGAGTTTTTCTTGTCCTTTAGGTGAAGATGTTTGTATTGTGTCTCTGCTCCTACATTTCTGTGCTGATGAATTTTATAGCAGATATACATACACCAATCAGTCATGACATTAAAACTTCCAGTCCAATATCGTGTTGGTCTCTCACTTTGCTTTGCCCGTTCGAGGCCTGGACTTCTAAATGTGTTCTGGGGTATCTGCTCCAAAGAGTTAGCAGGTGATCCTGTAAGTTCTGAGGAGTGGCCTTAAATGGGCACTGTCAGATACAATAACTTTTGATATGTTATAAAGCATGCAAAAACAATATGTTTTGAAGTTGCTTTCATCAGAAAATTTGCAGTATTTCATACTGAAAAAGCCAGTTTAAAAACTGGCCCCTACTGGTCTCCCTGCCTCTTGGGACACATACTAGTCCTGCAGTGTCCAGTGGTCATCAACATGTCATGGACACCATGAGTGATTGACAAGGCTGCAGGCAGTTCCAGAGCTGCTATGCTTGCTCCGGGCTCTCTGTGAGTCATACCAAAGTAAAGGAGGGGGAGGAGTCATCACAATGAGGAGAAGAGAGGGACATGCCCCATGCCTTTGCATGGAAAGAAACCTCACTGAGCAAATGATGGCAAGTAAATAAAGGTAATTCTGAGAGAAATATAGGTTGAAGACACATAAAAATTAGATGTACATAATCAGAATGAGGCACTGAGCAACATATATATATATATATTTTTTTGGGGGGGAGGTGGGGATCAGACAGGTATGCTTTAAGCACATTCCATAGATTCTTGATTGGATTGAAATTTTGGAAATTTTAAGGCCAAGTCATAACCTTGACAAAGACTCAAATTTGGGTTGAAACATTGCACAGTGCCATGGGGGAGTAAAAATAGATTGATACATCATCACCGCTTATGGATGCTATTATTTCTTTCTTTATGACTAAGCTCTTTGTCGTGTTCCTCATTCCTGTATTATGTCTGCAGTGTGGCCAGGGCATTATCCTGCTAATATAGGCCACTGCCAGTAGGGGGTCTCGTTGCAATGACTTGGTCTGTACAGTGTTTAGGTGGGTGTCACAGTAACACCTCCGCAAAGAGAGGAGCCATGGTTTCCAGGAGAACATTGCCCACTTGTGCCTTCACAAGTTTGCTTTCTTGTAGTGCATCCTGGTGCCATCTCTACTACAGGTAAGTGATGCACAACGTCATGTAAAACGTGATCCATCAGACCAGGCCACCTTCTTCCATTTCTCCATGCTCCAGTTCTATCCTCACATGCTCATTGTATACATCATAGGCAGTGGACAAGGGTCAGCATGGGCAATCTGACCAGTCTGTGGTTATGTTGCCCCATAAACAGTGAGCTGCAATGGCCTGTGGGATCTAACACTTCTCTGTTATAGTAATGAGACTTTGTTTCACCATTTTGCCCTGCAGTAGTTCTCTTGTGGGAATGGACCAGACAGGCTTTCTTTCCGGTCACTGGTGGTCCTTCCTTGGAGCACTTTTTGTAGGTACTAACCACTACTGGGAACACCCCACAAGATCAGGCAATCTGGAGATGCTCAGACCCAGTTGTCAAGACATTACAATTTGGCCCTTGTTAGTGTCACCCAGATCTTTACAGGTGCCAATTTTTCCTGCTTCCATTACAATAACATCAAGAACATGCTGCCTGAAGTCCCCTCCCCAACAGGTGCCAGTGGGGTTATTCTCTTTACCACTTAATGTTTTCAATGTTACGGCTGATTGGTGTATACTTGTATTTGCATGTTCTTCACCATGAATTGTATGTAAGTGACCACTACTAACCCTAACCATTCATTTCACAGTAAGGAGGGATGGCCATTTTTGATGGGTGGCCCATTTGGTGATCCACAAGCTCCGGTGTCATTTTTGAATCACCATAGGAGGGGCATTCTTTCTCACTGACCATGACAGTGACTGTTTTCTTCATGTTTGATTGTAGATAGGATTTTTTGCTGTCAGCTGTAGATGGAACCACTTTGTATGGGCCTGGTGGGATCTTGATTTTTCCAGAAGAGGAACCAGAGACATCATTGGGAGCAAGAAGGACAGATGAAGGAAGGGGAAAAGACCTAAGCAGAGAATCACATGGGGCAGTAGGAAAGAAAAAGTGACATCAGGAATGCTTAGTCATGAGGCACTCATGCTTTCAGAGTGCCCTATAAACACTACCAGAATTTTTTCATGAATGGTGTCATAATGGCCATAAACCATTCCAGAATGCCTTTATAACAATATATCCGAGTGCCCCATAAAAAGTTCTAGAATGCCTCAATAAACAAACGGGGACTGAGGAGGAGATTTATTATCAAGTGAGAGACCTAGGACTGAGGAGATTTATTATCCAGCAAGAGAACTGGGATGGAGGAGAAATGTCAGATGATATATATATATATATATATATATGTGACCTGGAACTGGGGAGAAGATTTACTGTCCAGCAAGAGATCTGGGATGGAGGAGAATATATATATATATTATCTGACAAGACACCTAGGACTGAGAAGAAGATTTATAAAAGAGAACTAGGACAGAAGAAAAGATTAATTATCCACAAAAAGACCTGGAACTGAAAAGAAGATTTACTGTCCAGAAGGCCAAATTGGATGACACAGAAGATTCATTATCCAGAATGAGAATTAGGACTGAAGAAAAGATTTATTATCCAGAATGAGAACTGGGACTGAGAAGATTTATTATCCAGAATGAGTACTGGGACCGAGAATGAGATTTATTATCCAGCAAGAGAACTGGGATGGAGGAGAAGATTTATTATCCAACAAGAGACCTAGGACTGAGAAGGAGATTTATTATTTATGAAACACTACAGAAATAGAAAAGACCCATAAATCCTCAATCCAAGTCCCCATGAATACTTCAATAACAAGGAGAACCTTCAGCATCCACGTGTACAAAGGCAAATAGCCAAATAGAAGACCATGGGGAAAGTCATGATATGTTTCTCGTCACTGAGGAACCACCCCTTTGCATCTCGGTCTCAAATGACATGTTATGGGATCAGCTCACTATAGGTTTTACCGTGTTCTAGTCAATGATTCTTAAACAGCTTGACACGTAAAAAGCCTTCTCATCCCTTGTACAGGTTGTAATCCATCACTTTTTAAGACACCTATTTGTTGGACATGCATAGGTAATGAGTTCCGGACCTACCAACACATAATGAATCTTTACAGATGTGAGAGGAAGGGCAGGAAGAACAGGGCTCTCCAGGTGTATAGGGTTGCTCTCCTTGAAAGTTGCCCCTGTGGAATGAAAATGAAGAGATAGAAAGTTATGGTAGTAGTGTGGTATTAGAGTTCTGAATAGGATTAGTGTTCAGGTTAATGTAGATTGTTGGTTATTTTTAAATCTTGGGTTAGCATTAGAGTTCGGGTAAGAGTTCTGGTTAGGGTTAAATGTAGGGGTCAAGTCCTGGGAAAAAAGTGCAGGAACTCACCCAAGATTTCAACTCAAGGGCTGGTCCTGCAGAACTCCTGCTAATGGAAATGGTGTTTCAGCTCTGAAAAAAGTGCAGGAACTCAGTTCCCACACGTTCCTGCAGGACTTGAGCCCTGGTTAAAGATCATGTTAGGATTAGAGTTCCAGTTAGATTTAAAGGTCATGTTAGGACTAGAGTTCTGGTTAGAGTAAGAGTTCTAATTAGGCTTAGAGGTCATGTTAGAATTAGAGTTCAGTTAAGGCTCAAAGGTCATGTTGGGATTAGAGTTCAGGTTAGAGCTATGGTTAAAACTAAGTTAGGATTACAGTTCTATTTAGAGTTAGAATTTATGTTAGGGTCAGGGTTCGGTTTAAGATTAGAGGTCAGATTAGGGTTAAAGTTCAGGTCAGAATTACGGTTCAGATTTTTAATAGAGCTTTGGGTATGATTAAAGTTTAGGTTTGGTTGAAAGTTTAGGCTAGAATTACAGGTTATTTCAGATTATTAATAGAGTAAGAATTAGTGTCCAGAACTCTAATCCTAAAAGTTCAGGTAATTGATAGAGTTAAGGTAAAGATCCAGTTTAGAAATACTGTTCTGGTTATGATTAGATTTAAAAAGAGAGTTCAGATTAGGATTACCATTTAAATTGGAGTTCAGGTCAGGATTAGAGTTTGGATAAAGTTTAGAATTCATGTTAGGGTTAAAATTCAGGTTAGGATTTTGTTTCAGATTAGGGTTAGACTACAAGTTAGGATTAGAGTTCTGGTTATGAATAGATTTAGGAATAGGGTTAGAGTTCAGGTTATGATTGAAGTTGAAATTAGGTTTAGTTTAGGATGGGATTAACATTTGGGAAAGGGTTAGAATCCATGTTAGCATTAGGAGTTCTGGTTACGGATACTATTTAGAGTAGGATTCAAATTCAGTTTAGGATTGGAATTCAGAGTAAGATTAGAGTTAAGAGTATGGTTAGGGTTCTGAGTTAGGTTTACAGTTAGAGTTTTGGTTAGGATAGACTCTTGGTTATGATTAGAGTTCCATTTAGGAATAAAGTTTAGGTTACTTTGAGTTCTGGTTTGGATTAGAGTTCATGTTATGACTAGAGTTCAGGTTAGGGTTAGAGCTCACTTTGGGATTAGAATAAGGGCTAGAATTATGTCTAGGATTACAGTTCAGGTTAGGGTTAGAGTTCACTTTGGGATTAGAATTAGGGCTAGAATTATGTCTAGGATTGGAGTTCAGGTTTGGGTTTGAGTTTTATCTTTAGGATTAAAGGTCTGGTTATGCTTAGTGCTCAGAGTATGTTTAGAATGAAAGGTATTAGAGTTAATGGATACAATGGAGGATGGATCCGGCTTCACAGCAAATACTGTTAAAATCCAATCTTTATCTGTTCATTAAAACCAGGAAATTCAAGGAAGATAAAAGACACGCCGACACGTTTCAGGCTGGATGCTAGCCCTTAATCAAGGCCATGATTAAGGACTAGCATCCAGCCCGAAATGCGCCGGAGTGTCTTTTATCTTCCTTGAATTTCCATGTTTTAATGAACAAATAAAGATTGGATTTTAACAGTATTTGCTGTGAAGCCGGATCCATCCTCCATTGTATCCATGTACTACAGGCAGACGGCCCGCTTTTTCCCAGCTCCAGCACCTTTAGCCAGAGCAAGTCTTTCTACATCTGGTCCCTGTGGGGAGAGAGCTGAGTAGCTTTTTCTACTTATACTCTATTACAGTTAATGTTATGACTGGGGTTCATATTAGAATTAGATATCTGGTTTTAGATAGAGTTTAGGTTAGGGCTTAGTTCTGGGTATTATTAGACTTTAGGTTAACATTAGAGTTCAGATTAGGGTTAGAGTTTTATTTATGTTTCTTTTAGGATTTGGGTTAGCTATGACTCTCCAGCTGTTTTGACATATATTATGGACACCACTTGGTGGTGGCGGTGGGATGGGGTCAATCTAAAGACACATATATCCAGGCTGCTCCCAGACAGTCCTGATTTGGGGAGAGGGGATCTGATACCCCTGGAAAATCCTTTTACATGTTTCCCTCTCTTCTTTTAAATTCCGCATTTTGATCTTTTAATATTGAACTTTACTAAATGTTACATTGATGCCACTTACGGAGGTTCATAGTTACAGACCAGGAGATACATATTTGGCTCTTCAAATCCTTCAACTTTTTCACAGAATTTCTCTCCACACCCGACACGCTCTGTATCCGCCCAAACCATCTAAGATGTAAAGGAACAAACTTGGGGTTAGTAATATTTGTAAGCATCTGGTCTATTGTGTTCTTCTCATACTGTCGAAATGAAAGCAGGAGGATACGACTATATGAAGATTATTGGGCACATGGGAGAAAACTGGGTACCATGGAGAGGACTGGGCAGTGAGTAGAGGTCTGGAAATTGTGGAGATGGCTGGGTCATATAAATGGGGCTGCGCAATGGAGAAAGGAGAACTGGGCTCTGTTGTTGACACTATGTCATGTAGATCGGATAGGATCAGAGTGGTTAGGAAAGGTCAAAGTAAGAAGAACTTAGCAATATAGAGGACATTGGGCATCATGGAGATCACTAAGAGTAGAGTAGTGTGGACAAGATAGGATTGGACAGTGTGAAGAAAACTGCAAAGAGTAGAGAATTGGGGAGAATGGAGAAGACTAGGCAAAGGGGATAGGACTAGACAGAATGGACAAGACTGAGCAGTATGGAGAGGCTTGGAAAGCGTGGATAGAGGACTAAGCATAGTAGAGTTGGCAGGATGGTGTAGACAGGTGTTCCATGGTGGACCATGAGTAAGAACATGTTAAGCATTTGAAACATGTCAGCCCTGCTAATCTAAGAATTTGTAGTCAAAAGTGATGTGTACTTTGGCTTCTCTAACTTCTCATAGATGAGCAGCTGCTCCCCTCACCGTTTTCCTCCCCTATCCTTGTAGAATGTAATCCATTATGGGCAGGGCCCTCTCTCCCTTTATATCAGACTACAATTTACTCTGTGTCATGTTCACTGTACTTGCGTTTGTATTTTAACCCTTATCAAATGTAAAGTGCTCTAGAACCAAGGATGCTGTACAACTTAATAAAAATCATAATAATATTAATTCGATTGCTCAGAGAGTACTTTGGTGGAGGGGACAAGCTACAGCCAGCACCTTCTTGGCATAATGGAAATGCTGCTATGGCCAACACACCTTAAGGGACACCTATCAGAAGAAGGACTCAGAGCTTTGTCACCCCTTGTGGCCAGTGAGTCGAATTTCCCTGTGGAGTATATCCCCTTGGCTGTGCACCTTCCTATATTCCATGGACTGACTTTGGTTTTTTTTCTTCCTGTGGGGCTGGTCTCCCTTATGTCAATGTCACTCCCTGATCACTCAGTCTGTTCACTTAAAATCCTAAATAACCCCTTACAAATGGTGGCAGCTGTGGAAGCAACAGAGCACAGAAAGATGGACAAAAGACAGTGGACCAGGAAGTCTACAGTTCAGTACAGTAAAGTGGCTATACTGGACCAGAAGATTATGATCTTGCTTGGGGCAGAGGCTACAAAAAAGGATGGGTGATGGGCTTGAGGTCTAGTTCTAACGATGGCAAAAAATGGACAAGTCCTTGTGAGATCTAAGCAGTAGTGGAGACTCTTGGATCAGAAGCCACAGTGGATGATGAATGTTGGGCCTGAACTCTATGACATGCAAAGCGAGAATCTCTGGCCTTAACTGCACATGTGACTCTGGAATGGGACTGCAATGGGGAACACTATGATCAGGATCGTCAGAACGCTGTCAGGGACTGGCCAGTGGCGGCTTCTGAATATTACAAACTACCGAGGGAGCTTGCCAAGTGATTTTATCAGATTTACAGCACCTAAATGGAAAACTAATTCCTGTCACCAGATTTATACTGCCCTCAAATAGCACCCCCATAGTCTCTTTAATGAATACAGTCCTCAAGAAAAAGCCCCAGGGTGTCATGAGGAGTCCAAATGGAAAGTAACAGTCCCACTGGTGAGTATTGATGTTAGTACTTTACCTCAACACTGCCAAGAAGTTTAAAGGGGTAGTCCAGTGGTGAAAAAAATAAGTTTGAGATTGCGGGGGGGGGGTCCGACCGCTGGGGCCCCCCGCAATCTCTCTGTACGGGGGCCAGGCTCTCCGGCCAGATAGCGGGTGTCGACCACCGCACAAAGCGGCGGCCGACATGCCCCCTCAATACATCGCTATGGCAGAGCCGGCTCTGCTTCATGCCGTGGTTGACACGCACCCTTCGAGCGGGCTGTTGGGGCCCCATACAGGAGATCGCTGGGGGCCCCAGCAGTCAGACCCCCTGTGATCTACAACTTATCCCCTATCCTTAGGATAGGAAATAAGTTGTTCACCACTGGACTACTCCTTTAAGGACCCAGCCCTACTGACATCTTGCATCCTAATTTGTATGATAATGTTGGTGTTAAAGGGGCTATTAACTCCTGGAGCAGAGTCTCCCGACATAGATAAGAACAACACTGGAAGGTCAGTGAGCACTAAAGTGGAAGAAGAAGTACTGGAGGAGCAAGCCTGGGAATAAGGACATAACACTGGTCCAAAAGAGCAGTAGTGAGGGAGAGTGAGTGCTAAGTTATCTAAAGACGCACTGGATAGACAAGACTAGGAAGGAGGACAGTCATACACCAATCTGTATGTTAAAACTATCTAAAAAAAAAACAAAAAAAACTACTATGGTCCCTGTGACAGAGATACATAGAATTGTTACTGATCTGAGTGACCCAGAGGTGAGATTATCAGAAATTACAAAAAATACAGAGATCGTGGATATTCTGATTGACTTGTTAGACGGGAACAGATGGAGTCATCTAGATATGAGGGAAAGTAGAAGAAAAGGCTTGAACTCCTCATGTTAATACAAATTACCCATGGTCATTGACGCTTTACACCATAATTGAAAACACTGGAATGTTCTGTCCAGGTCAGACCCAGAGATAATAGGAGATCAGGATCCTCCCTTCATTTGCTTTGAACCTTCTGAAAATATTAGCAGATGTGGGCAGCACAAAAGAGGCACCACGCCAGCGTTTCTTATCCACCCCTAAAGTGGGAACAGTGTCCGGGGGTCATAAAAGGAGAATTCTGACACCCACATAGTTACATACTGGAGAGGCGTTTCACATTACCAATCTATTAAAGTGTCCCTGAGGAGTTTTATCTATAGGAAAGATCTACTATTAGTCGGAAATTATCACTGTGTCACGTAAGATAAGGAACAGTGTGGTCCTGCGTTCACTCATATTTGGAACATCTACCTTAAAGAGCGACCCCCAACTGGGTGATGGTCCCTACACTTATTAAGTGCATGGGGCCTGAACTATATAGAAAAGTCAGGCAGAATGTGTCAGAACCAGAAAGGCACATTAGAGGCATGAGTAGTAAGGAAACAGGCTAGAGAGTCAGTACCAGAAGGACAGAGGCAGAACCAAGGGCAGATACCAACATCTAGCCAACGAATCAAACCAGGAGAGCGCAACAGAGCCGAATCAGAAGTATTGGTCAGAAGTCACAGCAAAAAGTCCTGTCCAGGCAGCAAACAGAACAAACACAGGAACACTAGTGAAGGAATGAATTCCAAGATGATAGGATAGACATGGTGGGGAGCTCTCTGTCCATCTATCCGATCAGTTGATCCCACCGCTGCCACAATGCCCGTCGTGAAGGGGCCATTAGGATTTTGCATAATTAACAGAGCAAATGGTAGGGGAACAGCCTTGACACATACAGCGGTCCCTCAAGTTACAATATTAACTGGTTCCAGGACGGCCATTGTATGTTGAAACCATTGTATGTTGAGACCATAACTCTATGGATACCTGGTAATTGGTTCTAAAGGCACCAAAAATGTCATCCAGTACAGAGAGGTATTACATGTTCTGTACTCTTTACCTGTATTACGGAAGTGTATGCAGTGACTGGTGTCTGGTAGCGCCCCCTACAGTACAGGGAGGTATTACATGTTCTTTACTCTTTACCTGTATTACTGAAGTGTATGCACTGACTGGTGTCTGGTAGCGCCCCCTACAGTACAGGGAGGTATTACATGTTCTTTACTCTTTACCTGTATTACTGAAGTGTATGCACTGACTGGTGTCTGGTAGCACCCCCTACAGTACAGGGAGGTATTACATTACTCTTTACCTGTACCAGGGTTAGCTGCTCCTTTGTACATCAGGTCAGGGCGGCTCCATTTTCCTTTTTTAGGACATTGTGTGTACTGTACAGGACCCTGAAGAAGCTTCCCAAAGAGGGAGTTGTAGTTGTGCAACAGCTGGAGGCACCCTGGTTGGGAAACACTGACATAGACCTTTCTTACTTTTTTATTTAAGGATTTGCTTTATCTGTATTAGTTATCTACTTATTTTTCTTTAATCCTCACTTTTTCCTGTTTTTGGATGACATTTTGGAGGCTTCAGAACCAATTACCAGGTTTCCATAGAGTTCTGGTCTCAACATACAATGGTTTCAACATACAATGGTCGTCCTGTAACCAATTAATATTGAAACTTGAGGGACCACTGTACAATTGTTTCCACATCACTAGCCTTTGGCTGTGTGGGAATGCTGGGAGTTGCAGTTTAGAAACAGCTGGAGGCTCCCTGTTTGGGAAACACTGCTATATGGCACCACATGCCCCCACAGTATATTCATGTAAGAATAACATACGGCATAGCTCAGGGACAATGTCCTGCTGTCAGGAGATCACTGCATGTAAGGTGCCCAGTGTACCTGGCATTACCGGAGAGATGCTGACAGGAAGCAGAACACACAGTGCCCCCTGCCATAGTGATATCTAAATGCACTTACCTTCCCACCATGATGAAACAGTATGCAGGTGGGTGTCCACCACTACTACACCAGGGGCTCACCTTCTGCTGCTGCCTCTGGGTCATGTCAGTAGGCTTCTTGGCATTGAATGGCCCTGATCCCCTCTGCCTTCTCCTGTGCCCACTCCTAGTTCTCTCTGTTGATGGACCTGTGGTGGCCCAGTACAGGAGGTGTTACCCCGTGCTCCTGCTGTCCTGTCAGGCAGCCTCCTTCAGTGTCCCCAAGGCCCCCTGCACTTGTTTCCCCATTGTAAATATGTTTTACCATGTAAAGTGTTATAAAATGTAATGTTGCTTTAAGAGTTATACCATGTGATATGTCATGTGATTGTTACCCAGGAGTGACCTATGGGCTCCCTGCTGGTCTCCCCCATATAAGCCCTGGGTGGAGCTTCTCTCTCTCTCGGCTGAGGTCCAGTGCAGTCGCCTAGTGTGTGTGTCCAGAGTGTTGGAGACCTCAAAGTCCAGTCCTGCAGCCACCATCAAGTCAAGTAAGATAAAGCCACAGCTTTATGAGTCAAGTCAGTCCCTGTCATCTGTCAGGTCAGCGTGGTCTGCATTCAATTGTCCAGTCCTACTACAAGTCCTTAACCCCTTAAGGACCGTGGGTTTTTCCGTTTTTGTATTTTCGTTTTTTGCTCCTTGCCTTTAAAAAAATCATAACTCTTTCAATTTTGCACCTAAAAATCCATATGATGCTTATTTTTTGCGCCACCAATTCTACTTTGCAGTGACATCAATCATTTTACCCAAAAATCTACGGTGAAACGGAAAAAAAAAATCATTGTGCGACAAAATTGAAAAAAACAACGCTGTTTTGTAACTTTTGGGGGCTTCCGTTTCTACGTAGTACATTTTTCGGTAAAAATGACACCTTATTATTCTGTAGGTCCATAAGATTAAAATGATCCTCTACTTATATAGGTTTGATTTTGTCGCACTTCTGGAAAAAATCATAACTACATGCAGGAAAATGTATACGTTTAAAATTGTCATCTTCTGACCCCTATAACTTTTTTATTTTTCCGTGTATGGGGCGGTATGAGGGCTCATTTTTTGCGCCGTGCGCGAGTTTTTAACGGTACCATTTTTGCATTGATAGGACTTATTGATCGCTTTTTATTCATTTTTAAATGATATAAAAAGTGACCAAAAATGCACTATTTTGGACTTTGGAATTTTTTTGCGCGTACGCCATTGACTGAGCGGTTTAATTAACGATATATTTTTATAATTCGGACATTTCCGTACGCGGTGATACCATATATGTTCATTTTTATTTTTATTTACACTGTTTTTTTTTTTTTTATGGGAAAAGGGGGGTGATTCAAACTTTTAATAGGGGAGGGGTTAAATGATCTTTATTCACTTTTTTTTCACTTTTTTTTTGCAGTGTTATAGGTCCCATAGGGACCTATAACACTGCACACACTGATCTCTTATACTGATCATTATTATCCCATAGGGACCTATAACACTGCACACACTGATCTCTTATACTGATCATTATTATCCCATAGGGACCTATAACACTGCACACACTGATCTCTTATACTGATCATTATTATCCCATTGGGACCTATAACACTGCACACACTGATCTTTATCATTGATCATTGTTATCCCATAGGGACCTATAACACTGCACACACTGATCATTATCCCATAGGGACCTATAACACTGCACACACTGATCATTGCTATCCCATAGGGACCTATAACACTGCACACACTGATCTCTTATACTGATCATTGTTATCCCATAGGGACCTATAACACTGCACACACTGATCTCATACACAGATCATTGTTATCCCATAAGGACCGATAACACTGCACACACTGATCTTTATCATTGATCACTGGTTTCTCATAGGAAACCAGTGGTCGATGATTCTGCCGCATGACTGCTCAGGCCTGGATCTCAGTCACTGAGCAGTCATTCAGCGATCGGACAGCGAGGAGGCAGGTAGGGGCCCTCCCGCTGTCCTGTAAGCTGTTTGGGATGCCGCAATTTCGCCGCGGCTATCCCGAACAGCCCACTGAGTTAACTGGCAGCTTTTACTTTCACTTTTTGCCGCGCGGCTCAGCTCTGAGCGCGCGGCTAAAGAGTTAATAGTGCGCGGCGCCGCGATCGGCACTGCGCGCTATTAGCAGCGGGTCCCGGCTTCACTATGACGCCAGGCCCGCCATGATATGATGCAGGGTTACTGTGTAATCCCGCGTTATATCACGGGAGCAGGACCAAGGATGTACCTGTACGTGCTTGGTCCTTAAGGGGTTAAAGGGTACTCCACCCCTATACATCTTATCCCCTATCCAAAGGATAGGGGATAAGATGTCTGATCGTGGGGGTCCTGCCGCTGGGGACCCCCGCAATCTAGTATGCGGCACCCACCTATTTCTGCTCCGGAAGCGCTGGAGTGTCTGGTTCCGACCACCGGAACGAAAGTCCATGATGTCACGACTCTGCCCCCGTGTGACGTCACGCCCCATCCCCTCAATGCGGCGGGACCTCCGCGATCAGACATCTTATCCCCTATCCTTTGGATAGGGGATAAGATGTCTAGGGGTGGAGGAGCCCTTTAAGGTCTGCGTCACTGGTCACCTCCTTGGGCCCTGGCTGAACTGTATAGACTTTACCAACTGTCTATCCTCAGTAAAGCTACCGTTGTCCGTATCTTGGTGTCGGAGTCTTCATTACCCCCGTGCCTAGCCCAGGATCCAGCGGTATACCTTTGGGTGGTATAAACCGCGCCCTGGCATCACGAATACAAGCGGTTAATGCAATAACATCTGCCCTGCACCACACACCCCACCACCACAGACCAACTGGGGTCGGCTGCATGAACTGGCTGGAACAGTCACTGGCCACCTGGAGGAATTTGGATCCATCATCTTCCAGCGGGAAAGAGTCGGATGTCACCGCTTCTCATGGAACATCAAGGGGCATCTTCTTCCCTCCACCATTACCAGCAACCACAGGTCTAAAAGTGACAGTGGCCACTACTTTGCCTTATCTTAAACTGGAAATGATGTGCTTAGAGTGTGTTTGGAAAGGGGAGAGGCAACTGTCCCCACCGCCCCCCTAATAAAGTGCCACTCCCTGCAGGTGGCGCCTTACCAGAGGATCCTGATGGGTTCTTCGATCGGCACAAATTTTGTAAAATTCCATCCCCCCCCCCATTTTGTGCTACTGTCCAGATCGTAGACAAGCTAAGTGGCCATGATTAGCTTCCCTATGAAGTTCTATCCACACATAGTAGTCCTATCTACAAACACTTAGGAGGCCCTTCACTTGCATCGCTGTTGACCCAGGGAGTTGTGCAGATGACCAACAATGATTTTTGGGGACTAAAGTAGTCAGTCCCAGTAGTCAGCCCATGAAGAAGGGTCTGCTTGTTCATTGGCTGATTACTGTGTCTTGGCCTGTTTGGGTGTTTCCCCATGTTGAAGGCCCTATTGCCGGTTGATGTTGGGGTGTGTGTTGTACCTGGGTGTAGTGTCCACACATCTTCCCCTCCTGGCAGGCGTCTGTAGTGAAGTTGTAGTAGTCCCGCTCTTTGTGCCAGTCATCCATACCCAGGTCCACATCCAGACTGGAGCCGGACATCAGGAACAGGTTCTCTCCCCTGAAGCCGCGCTCCTCATTGTGCTCCCAGATACATTTCGCAGCATAAGACGTTGCCAGATCCTCCAGTGTCTTGTCCCAGTGCTGCCATAGTAGAAGAGGGAGAGATTAGAATGAGAAAAGTATAAAAGTCCAGCGCGGTATAATCAAATCAGATCGTGCAGTTTATTTCATCAAGCACGCAGAACAACAATGATGCATGGTGGTGACGCGTTTCGGCAGGTGGCACCCGGCCTTGCTCATATGGTACAAGTAAAGACGGGTGCCACCGAGAGATTATAATGACAAAACAATGGAAGTCCAGCGCGGTACAATCAAATCAGATCGTGCAGTTTATTTCATCAAGCACGCAGAACAACAATGATGCATGGTGGTGACGCGTTTCGGCCGATGGCACCCGGCCTTGCTCATATGCTATAAGTAAAGCCGGGTGCCACCGAGAGATTATGATGACAAAAGAATGGAAGTCCAGCGCGGTATAATCAAAGCAGATCATGCAGTTTATTTCATCAAGCACAGAGAACAACAAAGATGCATGGTGGTGACGCGTTTCGTCCGGTGGCACCCGGCCTTGCTTATATGGTATAAGTAAGGCCGGGGTCCACCAAGAGATTATAATGACAAAATAATGGAAGTCAGCACAGTATAATCAAAGCAGATCGTGCAATTTATTTAATCAAGCACGCAGAACAACAATGATGCATGGTGGTGATGCGTTTCGGCCGGTGGCACCCGGCCTTGCTCATATGATATAGGTAAAGACGGGTGCCACCGATAGATTATAATGACAAAACAATGGAAGTCCAGTGCGATATAATCAAATCCGATCGTGCAATTTATTTCATCATGCACGCAGAACAACAATGATGAACGGTGGTGACGCATTTCGGCCGATGGCACCCGGCCTTGCTCATATCCTATAAGTAAAGCACGGTGCCACTGAGAGATTATGATGACAAAAGAATGGAAGTCCAGCGTGGTATAATCAAAGCAGATCGTGCAGTTTATTTCATCAAGCACGCAGAACAACAATGATGCAAGGTGGTGACGCGTTTCTGCCGGTGGCACCCGGCCCTGCTCATATGGTATAAGTAAGGCCAAGGTCCACCAAGAGATTATAATGACAAAAGAATGGAAGTCCAGCACGTTATAATCAAAGCAGATCGTGCAGTTTATTTAATCAAGCACGCAGAACAACAATGATGCATGGTGGTGACGCGTTTCGGCCGAAACGCGTCACCACCATGCATCATTGTTGTTCTGTGTGCTTGTATGCGGTTTCCCGACCGTATGCGAAAACACGGTCGACCACGTTTTTGCCTGCGGTCGGGAAACCGCATACGGCCGAAAACGAAGCCGCCCGGAGGCTGCGGTTCACTCCGGTCGGCTCATAGACATGCATTAAATACGGTTCCCGAATACGGCTGAGTGCGGGCGCCGCGATTAAGCCACGCCCCCCTCCTCCCAGCCGTATATGGGAACAAAACGTGGTGTGAACCCAGCCTAACACAGTCTGCCATAGAAAAATGCACAGTTCACAAAGGCTCTAGTCACAGAATGTACCACTAACCCCCCAGGGACCTAGTCATGGAGTCTACCCCTGACCATCTGGTTTCTGGTTATTACTGCATGTATCACTGCCGAGCATCTAGTCATAAAACAGACCCCATATCTAGTCACATAGGGGGAGATTTATCAAAACCTGTGCAGAGGAAAACTTGCCCAGTTGCCCATAGCAACCAATCAGCTTGCTGCTTTCATTTTTATGAAGGCCTGTGAAAAATGAAAGTAGAGATCTGATTGGTTGCTATGGGCAACTGGGCAAGTTTTCCTCTGCACAGGTTTTGATAAATCTCCTCTATAATGTTCCACTGTCCACCAGTCATCTAGTCATAAGGTATCCTATATACTACGGACCACCTAAGAACAATAAAGTGTAGGGGTCCATATCACTATACAGGGGATCAGGTCTAAAATATCCACACGACCAGACAGAAGGTCCATATGGTTGGGAAATGGGTCAGGCCTAGATGGTCCATTTGACCAGACAGTAAGTCAGTCCTAGATGGTCCATATCAGTAGGCAGAGGGTCAGTCCTAAATGGTCCATATCAGTAGGCAGAGGGTCAGTCCTAGATGGTCCATATCAGTAGGCAGAGGGTCAGTCCTAAATGGTCCATATCAGTATACAGAGGGTCAGTCCTAGACAATCCGTATCAGTAGACAGAGGGTCAGTCCTAGATGGTCCATATCAGTAGGCAGAGGGTCAGTCCTAGATGGTCCATATCAGTAGACAGAAGGTCAGTCCTAGATGGTCCATATCATTAGACAGAGGGTCAATCCTAGATGGTCCATTTGACCAGACAGTAAGTCAGTCCTAGATGGTCCATATCAGTAGACAGAGGGTCAGTCCTAGATGGTCCATTTGACCAGACAGAAGGTCAGTCCTAGATGATCCATATCAGTAGACAGAAGGTCAGTCCTAGATGGTCCATATCAGTAGACAGAGGGTCAATCCTAGATGGTCCATATCAGTAGGCAGAGGGTCAGTCCTAGATGGTCCATATCAGTAGGCAGAGGGTCAGTCCTAGATGGTCCATATCAGTAGACAGAAGGTCAGTCCTAGATGGTCCATATCAGTAGACAGAGGGTCAGTCCTAGATGGTCCATTTGACCAGACAGTAAGTCAGTCCTAGATGGTCCATATCAGTAGACAGAAGGTCAGTCCTAGATGGTCCCATATCAGTAGACAGAGGGTCAGTCCTAGATAGTCCATATCAGTAGACAGAGGGTCAGTCCTAGATGGTCCATTTGACCAGACAGAAGGTCAGTCCTAGATGATCCATATCAGTAGACAGAAGGTCAGTCCTAGATGGTCCATATCAGTAGACAGAAGGTCAGTCCTAGATGGTCCATATCAGTAGACAGAGGGTCAATCCTAGATGGTCCATATCAGTAGGCAGAGGGTCAGTCCTAGATGGTCCATATCAGTAGGCAGAGGGTCAGTCCTAGATGGTCCATATCAGTAGACAGAAGGTCAGTCCTAGATGGTCCATATCAGTAGACAGAGGGTCAGTCCTAGATGGTCCCATATCAGTAGACAGAGGGTCAGTCCTAGATAGTCCATATCAGTAGACAGAGGGTCAATCCTAGATGGTCCATTTGACCAGACAGTAAGTCAGTCCTAGATAGTCCATATCAGTAGACAGAAGGTCAGTCCTAAATGGTCCATATCAGTAGACAGAGGGTCAGTCCTAGATGGTCCATATCAGTAGACAGAGGGTCAGTCCTAGATGGTCCATATCAGTAGACAGAGGGTCAGTCCTAGACAGTCCATACGGCTGGACAATCCACCATAGCTAAATTATATCTGGATATCACCAGCGCTGGAATGGATTGAATGGAGTATATATCTCTAGCTGGATTGAATGAAGTATATATCTCTAGCTGGATTGAATGGAGTATATATCTCTAGCTGGATTGAATGGAGTATATATCTCTAGCTGGATTGAATGGAGTATATATCTCTAGCTGGATTGAATGGAGTATATATCTCTAGCTGGATTGAATGGAGTATATATCTCTAGCTGGATTGAATGGAGTATATATCTCTAGCTGGATTGAATGGAGTATATATCTCTAGCTGGATTGAATGGAGTATATATCTCTAGCTGGATTGAATGGAGTATATATCTCTAGCTGGATTGAATGGAGTATATATCTCTAGCTGCAGCAAAACCAAATCAGCACATGTCCCCGTATGTTGTGCAATAAGTGAAGATACAATATATATATATATATATATATATATATATATATATATATATATATATATATATCTTAGTGGTATGCGCTGCTGGAGAGGGGGTGTGGTTAATACAGAGAGAGAAAAGAGTAAAGCATACCTGTTTCCGTACTGACACTTTACTAGGATACAGGTGTGCAGAGTAGTGCTGGAGGTCAGACTGAAGGCTTGATTGAGCTTAATTAAAGGGGTACTCCGGTGAAAACCTTTTTTCTTTTAAATCAACTGGTGGTAGAAAGTTAAACATATTTGTACATTACTTCTATTAAAAAATCTTAATCCTTCCTGTACTTATTAGCTGATGAATACTACAGAGGAAATTCTTTTCTTTTTGGAATGCTCTCTGATGACATCACGACCACAGTTCTCTCTGCTGACATTATAATAATAATAAATAATAACACTTTATTTATTGTTGTTCTTAGTGGGATATGAACCCAAGTCCCCAGCACTGCGAGGCAGCAGTGCTAACCACTGAGCCACCATGCTGCCCTTAGCACACATCTGCTCTGCATGGTTGCTAAAATGGACAGAGATGTCAGCAGAGAGCACTGTGCTCGTGATGTCATCAGTGTTCCAAAAAGAAAGGAATTTCCTCTGTAGCATTCAGCAGCTAATAAGTACTGGAAGGATTAAGATTTTTTAATAGAAGTCATTTACAAATATGTTTAACTTTCTGCCACCAGTTGATTTAAAAGAAAAAAAGGTTTTCACCGGAGTACCCCTTTAAACGTACAAGAAAGTGGATGGTTGTTAATGGATGGTCTATAATTCCTACTGTATATACTTATAGATGTACTGCTGGTGTGTTGGTCCGTACCTTACGCAGCTCAGCAGCAATTGTGTGTGTTGACGCCGTCCGTGTGGCTGGTTGCTATGGGTGATGCCCGTTCAGATAAATAGATCATTGCCTACTGCGCGTGTTTCTAAAAAAAAAAAAAACAGCAAAGTTAGAGAGCTATAAGCAACAAAGTTGGAGGACCATAAGTGTTTTTTACAAGTGCGCTTAGCGATCTGTCAGCGATCCTGCACTGACAGTTAGTGGAGCTTTTGTGTCTCAAGTAGAGAAATGATACCAGAGTTCATGCGTAGCCTAAATAATCCATAGTTGTAGCATTGATTACCGGTTACTGATGGTATGGAGGCTCCTCAAACTCTGGCGTGGTGGTTCCGTCTCGGTGTCCGGGGAGTTTCCTCCTGTGATGCGGCGGGAGATCGCCCCGGCAGGTGGAGGGATGAAGGAAACCGCCCCAAGTTTCCGAAACTAGTCGAGGGTATTGTGGACTATAGGAGCATTTGTAGTGACGTCACTACTCCTCACTTTGCTTTCATACAGCACAGCAGCTTGGTGGAGACGCCACCTGCCGGGGCGATCTCCCGCCGCATCACAGGAGGAAACTCCCCGGACACCGAGACGGAACCACTGCGCCAGAGTTTGAGGAGCTTCCATACCATCAGTAACCGGTAATCAATGCTACAACTATGGATTATTTACCCTACGCATGAACTCTGGTATCATTTCTCTTCTTGAGACACAAAAGCTCCACTAACTGTCAGTGCAGGATCGCTGACAGATCGCTAAGCGCACTTGTAAAAAACACTTATGGTCCTCCAACTTTGTTGCTTATAGCTCTCTAACTTTGCTGTTTTTTTTTTTTAGAAACACGCGCAGTAGGCAATGATCTATTTATCTGAACGGGCATCACCCATAGCAACCAGCCACACGGACGGCGTCAACACACACAATTGCTGCTGAGCTGCGTAAGGTACGGACCAACACACCAGCAGTACATCTATAAGTATATACAGTAGGAATTATAGACCATCCATTAACAACCATCCACTTTCTTGTACGTTTAAAGGGGTATTCCAGGCAAAAACTTTTTTTTTCATATATCAACTGGCTCTGGAAAGTTAAACAGATTTGTAAATTAATTCGAGTAGAATACAGACATAGCGCACATCTACAATCTTGTATAATGATCTGATTGCTTCTCAGCATAATATCAAAAACTAACAGGTTGTTATTATACATTTTTGATCAAAAAGTACAAGCCCACTCGCCACGTCAAGGCCACCTATTCAGAGTGGGTCCCTAACGTCCCTAGCATAAAATGGCGCAGCACCAGGCGGCGACCACCACCGCCGCGACACAGGTGCCCACGGGGGGGGGAGCGACCCACTGGCAGAGCGGCCCCAATGCCTCTCAAACCAGTCTATAGGCCGCACCCGCCCGCAGACACAGCACCACGGCAGCAACGGACGCCGCCCCGCACCACACCAGTGCGGCTCATAGACTGGTTTGAGGGGCATTGGGGCCGCTCTGCCGGTGGGTCGTTCCCCCCTGTGGGCATTGGCGTCGCGGCGGTGGTGGTCGCCGCCCGGTGCTGCGCCATTTTATGCTAGGGACGTTAGGGACCCACTCTGGATAGGTGGCCTTGACGTGGCGAGTGGGCTTGTACTTTTTGATCAAAAATGTATTCTAACAACCTGTTAGTTTTTGATATTATGCTGAGAAGCAATCAGATCATTATACAAGATTGTAGATGTGCACCATGTCTGCTTTTCTACCCGAATTCACACTGTGATTCTATCCCCTCCTTTTTCTTTGTTTTAACATGTGCTGCACTCTTCCCCACCCCCTCAGCCCAACCCTATATAAGCAGTAGTTAGCTGCACATGGGCCATTTCTTTCCTAGCTGCCTCCCAGTCTGACTGGGAGAGCATGGTAAGTGAGCTATTACATCCCTGTTCACACTGGTGTGGTGCTGTGCGGTGTCCGTTGCTGCCGTGGCGCCGTGTCTGCGGGGGGGTGCGGCTCATAGACTGGTTTGAGGGGCATTGGGGCCGCTCTGCCGGTGGGTCGTTCCCCCCTGTGGGCATTGGCGTCGCGGCGGTGGTGGTCGCCGCCCGGTGCTGCGCCATTTTATGCTAGGGACGTTAGGGACCCACTCTGGATAGGTGGCCTTGACGTGGCGAGTGGGCTTGTACTTTTTGATCAAAAATGTATTCTAACAACCTGTTAGTTTTTGATGTTATGCTGAGAAGCAATCAGATCATTATACAAGATTGTAGATGTGCACCATGTCTGCTTTTCTACCCGAATTCAGATTTGTAAATTACTTCTATTAAAAAAATCTTAATCCTTCCAATAGTTATTAGCTTCTGAAGTTGAGTTGCTGTTTTCTGTCTAACTGCTCTCTGATGACTCACGTCCCAGGAGCTGTACAGCTCCTATGGGGATATTCTCCCATCATGCACAGCTCCCGGGACGTGACATCATCATTGAGCAGTCAGACAGAAAACTTCAGAAGCCAATAACTATTGGAAGGATTAAGATTTTTTTTTTTGAAGTAATTTACAAATCTGTTTAACTTGCCAGAGCCAGTTGATGTATAAAAAAAAGTTTTTGCCTGGAATTCACCTTTAACCCCTTAAGGACTCGGAAGTTTTTTGCAATTCTGACCACTGTCACTTTAAACATTAATAACTCTGATGCTTTTAGTTATCATTCTGATTCCGAGATTGTTTTTTTCGTGACATATTCTACTTTAACATAGTGGTAACATTTTGTGGTATCTTGCATCCTTTCTTGGTGAAAAATCCCAAAATTTGATGAAAAATTTTGCATTTTTCTAACTTTGAAGCTCTCTGCTTGTAAGGAAAATGGATATTTCAAATATGTTTTTTTTTTTAATTCAAATTTACAATATGTCTACTTTGTTTGCATCATAAAATTTATGAGTTTTTACTTTTGGAAGACATCAGAGGCTTCAAAGTTCAGCAGCAATTTTCCAATTTTTCACAAAATTTTGAAACTCGCTTTTTTTCAGGGACCAGTTCAGGTTTGAAGTGGATTTGAAGGGTCTTCATATTAGAAATACCCCACAAATTACCCCATTATAAAAACTACACCCCCCAAAGTATTCAAAATGACATTCAGTCAGCGTTTTAACCCTTTAGATGTTTCACAGGAATAGCTGCAAAGTGAAGGAGAAAATTCACAATCTTAATTTTTTACACTCGCATGTTCTTGTAGACCCAATTTTTGAATTTTTACAAGGGGTAAAAGGAGAAAATGTATACTTATATTTGTAGCCCAATTTCTCTCGAGTAGGGACATACCTCATATGTCTATGTAAAGTGTTTTCGGCGGGCACAGTAGAGGGCTCAGAAGGGAAGGAGCGACAAGGGGATTTTGGAGAGTACGTTTTTCTGAAATGGTTTTTGGGGGGCATGTTGCATTTAGGAAGCCCCTATGGTGCCAGAACAGCAAAAAAAACAAAACACATGGCATACCATTTTGGAAACTAGACCCCTTGAGGAACGTAACAAGGAATAAAGTGAGCCTTAATACCCCACAGGTGTTTCACGACAATTGCATACGTAAAAAAATAAATAAAAACATTTCACAAAAATGTGTTTCCCCCCAAATTTTTGCAAGGGTTAATAGCAGAAAATACCCCCCAAAATTTGTAACCCCATCTCTTCTGAGTATGGAGGTACCCCATAAGTTGGCCTAAAGTGCACTACGGGCGAACTACAATGCTCAGAAGAGAAGGAGTCATATTTGGCTTTTTGAGACCAAATTTTGCTCGGGGGGCATGTCGCATTTAGGAAGCCCCTATGGTGCCAGGACAGCAAAAAAAAAAACACATGGCATACCATTTTGGAAACTAGACCCCTCGGTGAACGTAACAAGGGGTTAAGTGAACATTTATACCCCACAGGGGGTCTTCTTCCTGCACCTGCTCACGTCCTCCGGAAGAGGGGCGAAGCAGGTTGCGGGAGTGACACCCGCAGCAGGCACCCTGATTGGTCGGCCGGTAATCCGGCCGACGAATCAGGGCGATCATGAGGTGGCACCAGTGCCACCTCACTCCTGCTGGCTATGGCTGTTCGGGGCCCCGATCAGCCAGTAATTCCGGGTCACCGGATACCCGATTGACCCGGAATCGCCGCAGATCGCTGGACTGAATTGTCCAGCGATCTGCGGCCATCGCTGACATGGGGGGACATAATGACCCCCCTGGGCGATATGCCGGGAAGCATGCTGAACGATTTCAGCAGGCATCCGGCTCCGGTCCCCAACCGGCTAGCGGTGGGGACCGGAATTCCCACGGGCGAATGGATACGCCCTGCGTCCTTAAGGACTCGGAATGCAGGGCGTATCCATACGCCCTATGTCCTGAAGAGGTTAATTCAGCTCAATCAAGCCTTCAGTCTGACCTCCAGCACTACTCTGCACACCTGTCTCCTAGTAAAGTGTCAGTACGGAAACAGGTATGCTTTACTCTTTTCTCTCTCTGTATTAACCACACCCCCTCTCCAGCAGCGCATACCACTAAGATATACAGTGGTCCCTCAAGTTACAATATTAATTGGTTCTGGGACGACCATTGTATGTTGAAACCATTGTATGTTGAGAAAAGAACTCTATGGAAACCTGGTAATTGGTTCAAAAGGCACCAAAAATGTCACCCAAAAATAGGAAAAAGTGAGAATTAAAGAAAAATAAGTAGAGCAAGTCCTTACATATAAAAATAAGAAAGATCTGCTGGGAGCTGTAAATCACTGTCTATATCAGTGTTTCCCAAGCAGGGAGCCTCCAGCTGTTGCAAAACTACAACTCCCAGCATGCCCGGACAGCCAAAGGCTGTCCGGTCATGCTGGAAGTTGTAGTTTTGCAACAGCTGGGGGCACCCTGCTTGGGAAGCACAGGTCTATGTAGAGGACAGGAGCTTCTTCAGGGTCCTGTACAGTACACAATGTCCTAAAAAAGTAACATGGAGCCGCCCTCACCTGGTGTCCAAAGGAGCAGCTAACCCTGGCACAGGTAAAGAGTAGAGAACATGTAATACCTCCCTGTACTGTAGGGGGCGCTACCAGACACCAGTCAGTGCATACACTTCAGTAATACAGGTAAAGAGTACAGAACATGTAATACCTCCCTGTACTGTAGGGGGCGCTACCAGACACCAGTCAGTGCATACACTTCAGTAATACAGGTAAAGAGTACAGAACATGTAATACCTCCCTGTACTGTAGGGGGCACTAGCAGACACCAGTCAGTGCATACACTTCAGTAATACAGGTAAAGAGTACAGAACATGTAATACCTCCCTGTACTATAGGGGGCACTACCAGACACCAGTCAGTGTATACACTTCAGTAATACAGATAAAGAGTACAGAACATGTAATACCTCCCTGTACTGTAGAGGGTGCTACCAGACACCAGTCAGTGCATACACTTCAGTAATACAGATAAAGAGTACAGAACATGTAATACCTCCCTGTCCTGTAGGGGGTGCTACCAGACACCAGTCAGTGCATACACTTCAGTAATACAGGTAAAGAGTACAGAACATGTAATACCTCCCTGTACTGTAGGGGGTGCTACCAGACACCAGTCAGTGCATACACTTCAGTAATACAGGTATAGTGTACAGAACATGTAATACCTCCCTGTACTGTAGGGGTCACTACCAGACACCAGTCAGTGCATACACTTCAGTAATACAGGGGTTTTACCAGTGAATGCCCATTCTGATTGGTCAGTTCATTGACACGTTTCACAGATCTGGACTGTCTGTAACATTGTATGTTGAGTCTGGTTTCAACTTCGAATGGTCCAGAAAAGACCATTGTATGTTGAGGCCATTGTAAGTTGAGGGATCACTGTATATATTTTGAATCCACCATAGCTGTCCCCCAACATGCATGGTCCCCCGTCCCGTCCTGATCACCCCTCGTCTGGTCCCGTAGATAGTGGTGGGGTCATCATTTCAGAAGATGTCCTCATCTTACCAGAGACTTCATGTCTGCAGCCGGTGGATCTGCCCGGGAGCGATAGTAATTGTGCTTCTCCAAAATGGTCTTCTTCTCTTCATCCATCAGTGCTGTGGTCAGGTGAACCAAGCAGAGCAGAACGTAGTGGGGCCCTCGCATCCTGGATCCAGGGGGCCACGCTCTGGGATGTCATGTAGTATCTAAGGAGGCCCAGGTCGTGTGAGTGGTTGTATGGCCTGACACTAAGCTACTATACAAAGGAGTCAGAGACTATAAAGTTTGTGGCAGGGTGGGACGTGCGTCATCACTCCACCCGCTGATGTATTATGCTGGAAGCAGAAATATTGTGTTTTAGGGACCAGGGACTGGGCAGAGCTGGAGAGCGCGCGCAACGTCCAGCCAGGGATTAATAACACTGCTGTAAATGTTTATGTTCTTCTATATAATGCAGGAGGCTGCACAAGCTTCCATATGAGCCTTCACATTAACCCCTCGTGACCTCCTCCATCACCTGGTCTGAGCAGTTAACCCTCAGGAGATCAGAGCCTCCATGACCCTCAGGTGTTAATCCTCAGCGCAGATGGAGTGTTACTAGTAATTGGCCTCTTGATTTACTCCATGTTGGCTGATGTTAGTGATGATGTCAGGAGGTGGCAGGGTCAGCAGCGGGCACAGCTGCAGAAGAGATGAAGACCATTCTCCTGTCCAGGTCATGGAAAGACAACAGAAGATGTCTGGCAGCGGCTTACCTAGTAGAACACATAAAAGTATGGTTGTGCACACTGGTTACAGACAGTCCATTGTTGCAGTCTCTTGTACACTGATCACAGACAGTCTATTTTCTCAGTCTTGTGCACACTGGTTACAGACAATAAAAAGTTACCAGTCTCTTGCACACTGGTTTTAGACAGTCCAGGCTCTCAAGTCTCTTGCACACTGGTTTCAAACGTTTTGGTTCTCAGTCTCTAGCATATTTGTGGTGGCCCAGTACAGGAGATGTTGCCCCGTACCCTTGCTGTCCTGTCAGGTATGTGTGGTGGCCCAGTACGGTAGATGTTACCCCGTACCCTTGCTGTCCTGTCAGGTATGTGTGGTGGCCCAGTACGGGAGATGTTACCCCGTACCCTTGCTGTCCTGTCAGGTATGTGTGGTGGCCCAGTACAGGAGATGTTACCCCGTACCCTTGCTGTCCTGTCAGGTATGTGTGGTGGCCCAGTACGGGAGATGTTACCCCGTACCCTTGCTGTCCTGTCAGGTATGTGTGGTGGCCCAGTACGGGAGATGTTACCCCGTACCCTTGCTGTCCTGTCAGGCAGCCTCCTTCAGTGTCCGCAGGACCCTTGGCACCTGTTTCCCCCCTGTACATATGTTCTGCAGTGTATTGTATTATAAAATGTGTTGTATCTTTAAGAGTTATGTCATGTGATTGTTACCCAGGAGGTACCAGTGACCAGGTGATCTCAGGGGCTCCCTGCTAGTCTCCCCCATATAAGTCCTGGTCCAGGTCCAGTGCAGTCTTGTCTAGTGTGTGTGTCCAGAGTGTTGGAGACCTCAAAGTCCAGTCCTGCAGCCGCCATCAATTCAAGTAAGATAAAGTCACAGCTTTATGAGTCAAGTCAAGTCAGTCCCTGTCATCTGTCAAGTCAGCGTGGTCTGCATTCAATTGTCCAGTCCTACTACAAGTCCCAGCAAGCACTTAAGGTCTCTGCCTCACTGGTCACCTCCTTGGGCCCTGGCTGAACTGTATAGACTTTACCATCTGTCTACCCTCAGTAAAGCTACCGTTGTCCGTAACTTGGTGTCGGAGTCTTTATTGCCCCCGTGCCTAGCCCAGGATCCAGCGGTATACCTTCAGGTGGTTATAGGCTAAACCGCGCCCTGGCATCACGACGACAAGGGGTTAATGCCATCTGCCCCTAGGGTAACAACATCTGCCCTCATCACACCCCAACACCACAACTTTTGGCATCCTACGAACAGGATACGGGTGTGCGCCTTATGCCACAAGTCCTCCCCGAGTCTGAACTGTGTCCAATATTGTCTGCAAAAACCGCATGCCGATGCGATTTAAGTCTGCGCCAAAAAGTGTTTGGGACTTTACAAATGAAAAGTGGTTTACTCGTGGCGCTTGTGAAATAGAGGGGGGGGGGGGGTGAAGAAAAGTACTGTGTCAACCATGTGCAAGATTAGGTCTGAACCTGTGTTACGTTTCCAAGTATTGCCTTCACCTGCAAAGGTTAAAGATGTGCCGAAGAAACCCGCAAAAATGTCCTGGGCCGGTCAGTGTCCCGCCCCTTGGCATGGAAACGATGTTACTGTATCCATACCGAAGTGGAACTGTGAAGATCTGCCCCTTGTTGCAGGGGGAGCAGATGTCAGCGCTGCACCACTGACGCAATTGCGGCCGGTGGCCATTTTCCCGAAGCCCTGCATAAAAGGAGCAGCGCTGCCGGAGAGTTTGCCGGAAGTCAGTCAGAGGGGCAACATGGCAGAACAGGCAAGCACACGTGCAGAGAGTCCCAAGATGGCGCCAGAGGCCCAAAAAGTTGCCACGGTGCAAATGTTTCAGGAGCTGGCAGATTGTTTACAGCGCATCTCCCTCGGGGCCAAAGAGGCCTGCTACCAAGTCCCTCGGCCCGAGGACGATGGAGACTGGCCACCAACCCCAGAGGAGGGAACACAAGCATCTTCTGGTACATCATCACCGGTGAGGCTGTCCCCTCACCACCAGACCTGGGGGTCCTGGGCCGAAATTCACACCGAGGAGTCAGAAGTAAGTACCCCGGCTGAGGCCGCTTACTCTACCCCTCCTTCTACCAGTAGCCCAGAGAACCCCCCCCCCCCAGGCCCAGAAGTCTGCTGTACGCCCTCAGTCACCACCATTACCTAAGTGGTTGTTTGGCGATGAGCCTGGACTGATTCGATACATGAGGGAGCACCTTCTTCCCCTGCCTGGGTAATCCCATTCCCCAGTCCCTCCGGCCCATTCCGAGAGGGCCAGAAGAGAGGCTCAGGTGGCCGAGATTGTGGAAGGGTTGAGGGCCCAGAGAATGGAGAGATATGGGCCAAAGCTGCTGCCATACAAGGTGCGACAGGCGCAGCAACAGGACACCAAAACATTAGAGGCCCTGTACATCAGAAAGTTGGAGCATCCCTGATAGTGAGAGCCACCCCTGGAATGCCGCCGCGCTATGGTGGTGAAGTTCGACAAGGTGCGGAGGTCTTGCACCCTCATGGACTGTCGTCATAGTGAGACCATCTTGGTCAATTGTCGGGCAGTACAGAGAGACTATCTCCCCCCACCACTGCATGCTCTAGAGAGTGGGAAGATCGTGTACAGAGCATGAGAGGAGAGTGGGCAGCTGCGGTGACCCGCTCGAAGAATCCAACACAGATTCCATTTGCCTACTTCCCAGCGGACGACTTGGACGCCGATTCCTTTGGGTTGCTGCCGCCTAAAGTCAGAGGTACCATCCAGGAGGAGGAGGTTTACATGCCAGAGGTGCCTGTTACGGCACTGAAGTACCTACCAAAGTCGTCTGTGACTGAGCCCAGGCCTACTCCTGTGGTCAGGGAAGTTTGGCCAAACCAGCGGTCACCAACTGCAGTGCCTCAGCCTACTCCCGCAGAGAAGGTTTGGCTGGCCCAACAGGCACCAACTGCTGTACCACCAGTGGCGCAAGCTGCTGCAGTGCAAATGGTGGTCACCATCAGCCCCACCATTACAGAGTCCCCATTGTCCCGGGTGAACTGTAACACCCGAGTGAGTCCATTAGAGGGGGCACAGTCCCGAGGACCTCGCTACATGTCCCAGCCTCAGACACAGTCTGACTGGCGAGGGTGGGATGGCAAGTTCCCAAGTTAAAGGATTCTACCCGTGATAATTCTACAGTATATCACTAACTTTCCTTGTGAAGTACTTTTGTTCTCCACAGGTTATGCAATGTTTAAGAAGAAGTGCCTGATGAACTTGTCAAGAAGTTTATCTGTAACCATTTGTGTAAGTTTATGTGCCAGGCTTTTAGCCGTGATTCCTTACTAAGAACTCCCAAAGAGTACCAGGACTGTGGAGCGGTACAATGAAAATATGTATATACTGTTATACGAGTAATATGTTTTAGCTCATTCTCTTTGCACAAGTAAATACTTATGATGGTGTACTATAATGGTTATTGTGTATTGTAATAAAATGTATATAATGTGTTTGTACAAAATGTCAAGGTCTGTTGTTCATGGCAATTTATATAGGAGGTATCCTGACCCGGTCAGGTATAGCGTAGCCACTACCTCAACACACAAACTTTCCCACAAGGTACAAAGATTAGCTCACAATATAGTGTATATCGTTATGTTCCACAAATAGTCAGTTCATGTGTAAACACTTAAGTTAGGACTGTAACATTACTTGTAGTCCCAGTCCACAAATGTCCAATGTATATATATCTGTCTAACATTTTTCTGTCCTCGTGTACGGGGTACTCTACTGGCCAGAAGGTTCCCCTGAAACTAAAAGTAAGACACGTGTAGATGCAGAGTACATTGTGCAGAGGTAAAATGGTTATATAGTATCACACTACTTGTTGAGTTCTGGGGAGAAGTGTTAAGAACTGAAGGGGTCCCAGCAGCCAAAGCAATGGGTAGATAGCCTCCGGCAGCCCAATCTGCAAACTTGTGTGTATTATGGTCTAAAATGTGTTCCCAGAGCAGTTACAAAGCTTGTTAATCCCACATGTTTACCAAACCAAAGAGCATGTATGGACATTTACAGTGCTACATGAACTCGTTTCTACCTTGTTCTATAACAGACCTGTGAAGGTCTGCCCCAGGAACTGTCACTAGGTCCCAGTGGTCACTTTAGCCCTCCGCCCTCCAGGACTGGGTGTCGAGGACAACTGTATTTTAGAGGGGGAGTTTGTGGTGGCCCAGTACAGGAGATGTTGCCCTGTACCCTTGCTGCCCTGTCAGGCAGCCTCCTTCAGTGTCCACAGGGCCCCCTGCACCTGTTTCCCCCCTGGACATATGTTCTGCATTGTATTGTATTATAAAATGTGTTGTATCTTTAAGCATTATGTTATGTGATTGTTACCCAGTGTTACGCCTAGCGCTCCGGGTCCCCGCTCCTCCCCGGAGCGCTCACGGCGTCTTTCTCCCTGCAGCGCCCCGGTCAGTCCCGCTGACCGGGAGCGCTGCACTGTTTTGGCCGTTGGGGATGCGATTCACACAGCGGGACGCGCCCGCTCGCGAGTCGCATCCCAGGTCACTTACCCGTCCCGGTCCCCTGCTGTCATGTGCTGGCGCGCGCGGCTCCGCTCTCTAGGGCGCGCGCGCGCCAGCTCTCTGAGACTTAAAGGGCCAGTGCACCAATGATTGGTGCCTGGCCCAATTAGCTTAATTGGCTCCCACCTGCTCCCTGCCTTTATCTAGTCTCCTTCCTTGCACTCCCTTGCCGGATCTTGTTGCCTTGTGCCAGTGAAAGCGTTTAGTGTGTCCAAAGCCTGTGTACCTGAACTTCTGCTACCCATCCTGACTACGAACCTTGCCGCCTGCCCCCGACCTTCTGCTACGTCTGACCTTGCCTCTGCCTAGTCCTTCTGTCCCACGCCTTCTCAGCAGTCAGCGAGGTAGAGCCGTTGCTAGTGGATACGACCTGGTTGCTACTGCCGCAGCAAGACCATCCCGCTTTGCGGCGGGCTCTGGTGAATACCAGTAGCCTCTTAGAACCGGTCCACTAGCACGGTCCACGCCAATCCCTCGCTGACACAGAGGATCCACTACCTGGAAGCCGAATCGTGACAGTAGATCCGGCCATGGATCCCGCTGAGGTGCCGCTGCCAAGTCTCGCTGATCTTCCCACGGTGGTCGCTCAGCAATCGCAGCAGATTGCCCAACAAGGACAGCAGCTGTCGCAGTTGACCGCCATGTTACAGCAAATTCTGCCTCTGCTACAGCAGCAACCATCTCCTCCGCCAGCTCCTGCACCTCCTCCGCAGCGAGTGGCCGCTCCTAACCTCCGCTTGTCCCTGCCGGACAAATTTGATGGGGACTCCAGACTCTGCCGTGGATTTTTGTCTCAGTGTTCCCTGCATATGGAGATGTTGTCAGACTTGTTTCCTACAGAACGGTCTAAGGTGGCGTTCGTAGTAAGCCTTCTTTCAGGAAAGGCCTTGTCTTGGGCCACACCGCTCTGGGACCGCAATGATCCTGCCACAGCCACAGTCCAGTCCTTCTTTGCTGAAGTCCGAAGTGTCTTTGAGGAACCTGCCCGAGCCTCTTCTGCTGAGACTGCCTTGCTGAACCTGGTCGAGGGTAATTCTTCCGTTGGCGAGTACGCCATACAATTCCGTACTTTTGCTTCTGAACTATCCTGGAATAATGAGGCTCTCTGCGCGACCTTTAAAAAAGGCCTATCCAGTCGCATCAAGGATGTGCTGGCCGCACGAGAGATTCCTGCCAACCTCCAAGAACTCATCCATTTGGCTACCCGCATTGACATGCGTTTTTCTGAACGACACCAAGAGCTCCGCCAGGAAAAAGACTTAGATCTCTGGGCACCTCTCCCACAGCATCCTTTGCAGTTTTCGCCTGGGCCTCCCGCCGAGGAGGCCATGCAAGTGGATCGGTCTCGCCTGACCCAGGAAGAGAGGAATCGCCGTAGAGAAGAAAATCTCTGTCTGTACTGTGCCAGTACTGAACATTTCTTGGTGGATTGCCCTATCCGTCCTCCACGCCTGGGAAACGCACGCACGCACCCAGCTCACGTGGGTGTTGCATCTTTTGGTTCTAAGTCTTCTTCTCCACGTCTCACGGTGCCCGTGCGGATTTCTCCTACTACCAACTCCTCCCTCTCAGCCGTGGCCTGCTTGGACTCTGGTGCCTCCGGGAATTTTATGTTGGAGTCCTTTGTTAATAAATTCAGCATCCCGGTGACCCGTCTCGTCAAACCGCTCTACATTTCCGCGGTCAACGGAGCCAGATTGGACTGCACCGTGCGTTTCCGCACAGAACCCCTCCTGATGTCTATCGGACCCCACCACGAAAGGATTGAGTTCTTCATTCTCCCCAACTGTACCTCTGAGGTCCTCCTCGGTCTGCCTTGGCTCCGGCTTCATTCCCCCACCATTGATTGGACCACCGGGGAGATCAGGAACTGGGACTCTGCCTGCCACAGGAAGTGCCTCTCCCCCCCTCCCAGTCCCATCAGGCAAGCCTCTGTGCCTCCCCATGGCCCCCGTCCTGGTGTCACACTGCCCCGTGCCAGGCCTCGCCCTCTGCCCTCCCTCCCCATCCCCACTCCTGCTGTACTGCCTGCCGTTGAGGAAACCCTCCATTCTTTCCCGGTGTCCTCATCCCAGGGGAGGCAGTTACCGGACAAAGAGAAGGGGAGACCTAAGGGGGGGGGTACTGTTACGCCTAGCGCTCCGGGTCCCCGCTCCTCCCCGGAGCGCTCACGGCGTCTTTCTCCCTGCAGCGCCCCGGTCAGTGCCGCTGACCGGGAGCGCTGCACTGTTTTGGCCGTTGGGGATGCGATTCGCACAGCGGGACGCGCCCGCTCGCGAGTCGCATCCCAGGTCACTTACCCGTCCCGGTCCCCTGCTGTCATGTGCTGGCGCGCGCGGCTCCGCTCTCTAGGGCGCGCGCGCGCCAGCTCTCTGAGACTTAAAGGGCCAGTGCACCAATGATTGGTGCCTGGCCCAATTAGCTTAATTGGCTCCCACCTGCTCCCTGCCTTTATCTAGTCTCCTTCCTTGCACTCCCTTGCCGGATCTTGTTGCCTTGTGCCAGTGAAAGCGTTTAGTGTGTCCAAAGCCTGTGTACCTGAACTTCTGCTACCCATCCTGACTACGAACCTTGCCGCCTGCCCCCGACCTTCTGCTACGTCTGACCTTGCCTCTGCCTAGTCCTTCTGTCCCACGCCTTCTCAGCAGTCAGCGAGGTAGAGCCGTTGCTAGTGGATACGACCTGGTTGCTACTGCCGCAGCAAGACCATCCCGCTTTGCGGCGGGCTCTGGTGAATACCAGTAGCCTCTTAGAACCGGTCCACTAGCACGGTCCACGCCAATCCCTCGCTGACACAGAGGATCCACTACCTGGAAGCCGAATCGTGACACCCAGGATGTACCAGTGACCAGATGATCCCAAGAGTGACCTATGGGCTCCCTGCTAGTCTCCCCCATATAATCCCTGGGTGGAGCTTCTCTCTCTTGCTTCCTACTGAGGTCCAGTGCAGTCGCCTAGTGTGTGTGTCCAGAGTGTTGGAGACCTGAAAGTCCAGTCCTGCAGCCACCATCAATTCAAGTAAGATAAAGTCACAGCTTTATGAGTCAATTCAAGTCAGTCCCTGTCATCTGTCAAGTCAGTGTGATCTGCACTCAATTGTCCAGTCCTACTACAAGTCCCAGCAAGCCCTTAAGGTCTCTGAGTCATTGGTCACCTCCTTGGGCCCTAGCTGAACTGTATAGACTTTACCATCTGTCTACCCTCAGTAAAGCTACCGTTGTCCGTAACTTGGCGTCAGAGTCTTTATTGCCCCCGTGACTAGCCCAGGATCCTGGGGTATACCTTCGGGTGGTTTTAGGCTAAACCACGCCCTGGCGTCATGAATGCAAGGGGTTAATGCCATCTGCCCCTAGGGTAACAACATTTGCCCTCATCACACCCCGCTACCACACATTGTTTGCAGATAGTCCAGGTGGAGGGGAAGAGGAGCCTGTAGAAGGGCTGAGGGGAGTCTAGAGGAGAAGGGAGGAGTCTAAGGGTAGGTCTACAAGGCAGCATTTCAGCATTTCCGCAGAAATTCTGTTCAGCAAAGCTAGCTCCAACAATATTCTACAAAATATAAGATATTTATGCAGGAATGCTGAAAGTGAGAATTCCATTGTGGAAATTCTGCTGTCTGCATGGGACTGGGGAATCCCGTTTAAATCAATAAATTGGGACTGTGGAATTCCATTTAAATTAATGAATTTTCGCCATGTGAAAATAACCTAAGGGTGCAGATGAGTCTAGAGGAGAACAGAGGAGTCTAGAGGGGAAATAGCAGCCTAGGGGTAGTCAGAGGAATCTTAAGAGAGGTAAGAAGTCTTGAGATGCCAGAGGAGTATGGAGGAGGGGACAGAGGAGTCTGAAGAAGGACAGAGGGGTCTGGAGGAGGACAGGGGGGTCTGAAGGAGTCGACAGAGGGGTCCAAAGAAGGACAGAGGAGTCTGGAGGAGGACAGAGGGGTCTGAAGGAGGGGACAGAGGGGTCTGAAGAAGGACAAAGTAGTCTGGAGGAGGGGACAGAGGGGTCTAGAGTAGAACAGAGGAGTCTGAAGGAGGACAGATGGGTCTGGAGAAGGACAGAGGAGTCCGGAGGAGGACAGAGGGGTCTGGAGGAGGACAGAGGAGTCTGAAGGAGGTGACAGAGGAGTCTGAAGAAGGACAGAGGGGTCTGGATGAGGACAGAGGGGTCTAAAGAAGGACAGAAGTGTCTGGAGGGAGGGACAGAGGGGTCTGGATGAAAACAGAGGGGTCTGGAGGAGGACAGATAAGTCTATAGATAGGTCAGAAGAGTCAGGAGGAGGGAACAGAGATTCTGAAGAAGGACGAAGGTCTAGAGAAGGACAGAGGGATCTAGAGGAGGACAGAGTAGTCTGGAGGAGGACAGAGGGGTCTGAAGAAGGACAGAGGTGTCTGGATGAGGACAGAGTAGTCTGGAGGAGGCAGAGGGATCTGGAGAAACACAGATGGGTCTGGGATGAGGACAGAGGGGTCTAAAAAAGGATAGAGGGGTCTGGAGGAGGACAGAGGGGTCTGGAGGAGGACAGAGGAGTCTGGAGGGAGGGACAGAGGGGTCTGAAAAAGGACAGAGGGGTCTGGAGGAGGACAGAGGGGTCTGGAAGAGGACAAAGGTGTCTGAAGAAGGACAGAGGAGTCTGGAGGAGGACAGAGGAGTCTGGAGGAGGACAGAGGGGTCTGGAGGGGACAGAGAGGTGTGGAGGAGAGAGGGGTCTGGAGGAGAACATATGGGTCTGGAGGGGAACAGATGGGTCTCGAGGAGGACAGAGGGGTCTGGGGGAGGACAGAGAAGTCTAGAGATGGACAAAAGAGTCTGGAGGAGGACAGAGGAGTCTAAAGGACAGAGAAGTCTGGAGGAGGACAGCAGATTCTGGAGTAATGGACAGAGGGGTCAGGGGGAGGACAGAGTCTGGAGGAGGACAGCAGAGTCTGGAGAAAGGGATGGAGGGGTCTAGAGGAGGACAGAGGAGTCTGGAGAAAGACAGCGGTGTCTGGAGTGGGACAGAGGAGCCTGAAGGAGGAGAACATAGGGGTCTAAAGGAGGACAGAATAGTTTGGATGAGGACAGAGGGGTCTGGAGGAGGACAGAGGAGTCTGGAAGGAGGGACAGGGGGGTCTGAAGAAGGACAGAGGGGTCTGGAGGATGAAAGAGGGGTCTGGAGGAGGACAGAGGAGTCTGGAGGGACAGAGGAGTCTGGAGGAGGACAGAGAGGTCTGGAGAAGAACAGAGGGTTCAGAGGAGTCTGGAGGAGGACAGAGGCGTCTGGAGGGAACAGAGGGATGTGGAGGAGGACAGAGGGGTCTGGAGGAGAACAGAGGGGTCTGGAGGAGGACAGAGGGGTCTGAGGGAGAAGAGGGGTCTGAAGGAGAGATGAGTCTGGAGGGAGGGACAGAGGGGTGTGGAGGAGGACAGAGGGGTCTGGAGGAGAACACTGAGGTCTGGAGGAAGACAGAGGGGTCTGAAGAAGGAGAACATAGGAGTCTGGAGGGGACAGAGGGGTCTGTCTGGATGGGGCACAGGAGTCTGGAGAAGGACAGGGCTCTAGAGAACAGAAGGGTTTGGAGGTGGACAGAGAGGTCTGAGGAAGGACAGAGGGTCTACAAGAGGACAGAGGAGTCTGGGGGAGGACAGAGGAGTCTGAAGGAGGAGAACAGAGAATTCTGAAGGGGACAGAGGAGTCTGAAGGAGGAGAACAGAGGGGACAGAGGGGTTTGGAGGAGACAGAGGGGTCTGTCTGGAGGGGGCACAGGAGTTTGGAGGAGGACAGAGGGTTTTAGAGAATAGAAGGGTTTTAGAGAACAGAGGGGTCTGGAGGGGACAGAGAGGTCTAGAGGGAAGACAGAGAGGTTGGAAACGGACAGAGGAGTGTGGTAGCTTCTTTCCACGTATGGTTGTTTGGAGGACTATGTAAAGTGTCACTGTATGGGTGTCCCATTCCCTAGATGACAAGGACACTGACTGTTGTGACAAGTGTGTTGTCTTGATCGGTAATGCATTGGTATAAGACTGCTATGAACTTATGATCCTATTTCGTGTGTTTTTCTAACCCCATAGAGATGAAATAGAAAGGGTTTGATGTGAGCAGCAGTTGTCTACACCCCCTGTAGATGGCGCTCATCACACTCACTGGTGCGCCCTCCACTTAGTCAGGTCACATGAGTTTGATGGCTGTAGTTTATCACCCTGACTCACACATCATGAATAGGTTACATCTTTGATCTCTACAGTGATAGAGTTGTGGTCACACCCGGCCGTACGGATAATACGTCCTCCATGGACGATGACCTCTCTGCTTACTCACATCTACACCAATTGTGAGCTCGGATCTGCTGTACATTAGACCCATAAACATGTGTGTCAGGCCCTGGCATAGCAGTGATCTCACTCATTACTATAGATTGTGTCCACACCCTCACAGTGAATATAGGAATGATCCTTCTGGGGTTAGAGAAAACGAGAAGCCAAGACCCAGCCGCCGGCCAGTTCCCATCATCAAGTGATAAGTGGCTGGGAGGGTCTCCCTCTGGACCCATCATGTGTTCGAGGATTTCTTCTTTTCAGATATCAGTAGAAATTCTGACTGCTATATGCAAATTCCACTCATGTGACAGTAATGTCCCATATGGGGGGAACAAAGGAGAAGTATGAGCAAGGTAGTGAAAAAAAGGTGGTAGCATCAGAAAAGCCCAATACAGGCCCAATAACCCCCCAAACACACTACAACTTGGGGCAGAGAATAACTCAGAACAGCCTATAACAGACCCAGAACAGCTCAGAAAAAAACCTAAATCCTACAACTCAGAAGAGCCCTGAACACACCAGAACATCTAAGAACAGCCTAGAACCTAGAAAAGCCCAGGACCGGCCCAGAACTAATAACAACCTAGAAAGGTCGAGACCTACCTATAGGTACATTCATCAGGTGGTGAACTTGTGATTTAAGCTATATGCTTCTCTTGGGTACATTCTTCAAGTGGTATCCTCATGGGCAGGGTTAGATGCCTCCCTTAGATTCCTTCTTAAGGTGGTATCCTCATGGGCAGGGTTAGATGCCTTCCTTAGATTCATTTTTCAGGTGGTTTCCTCATATGGGCAGGGTATGATGCCTCCCTTAGATTCATTCTTCAGGTGGTTTCCTCATATGGGCAGGGTTAGATGCCTTCCTTAGATTCATTCTTCAGGTGGTATCTTCATGGGCAGGGTATGATGTCTCTCTTTGATTTATTCTTCAGGTGGTTTCCTCATATGGGCAGGGTTAGATGCCTCCCTCAGATTCATTCTTCAGGTGGTATCCTCATGTGCAGGGTTAGATGCCTCCCTTAGATTCATTCTTCAGGTGGTATCCTCATGGGCAGGGTTAGATGCCTCCCTTAGATTCATTCTTCATGTGGTGTCCTCGTGGGCAGGGTTAGATGCCTCCCTTAGATTCATTCTTCATGTGGTATCCTCGTGGGCAGGGTTAGATGCCTCTCTTAAATTAATTCTTCAGGTGGTATTCTCATGGGCAGGGTTATATGCCTTCCTTAGATTAATTCTTCAGGTGGTATCCTCATGGGCAGGGTTAGATGCCTCCCTTAGATTCACTCTTCAGGTGGTATCCTCATATGGGCAGGGTTAGATGCCTCCCTTAGATTCATTCTTCAGGGGGTATCCTCATATGGGCAGGGTTAGATGCCTCCCCTAGATTCATTCTTCAGGTGGTATCCTCATGGGCAGGGTTAGATGCCTCCCTTAGATTCATTCTTCAGTATCATTCTTCAGGTGGTATCCTCATGGGCAGGGTTAAATGCCTTCCTTAGATTCATTCTTCAGGTGGTATCCTCATATGGCCAGGGTTAGATGCCTCCCTTAGATTCATTCTTCAGGTGGTATCCTCATGGGCAGGGTTAGATGCCTCCCTTAGATTCATTCTTCAGGTGGTATCCTCATGGGCAGGGTTAGATGCCTCCCTTCATGTGGTATCCTCGTGGGCAGGGTTAGATGCCTCTCTTAGATTAATTCTTCAGGTGGTATTCTCATGGGCAGGGTTAGATGCCTTCCTTAGATTAATTCTTCAGGTGGTATCCTCATAGGCAGGGTTAGATGCCTCTCTTAAATTCATTCTTCAGGTGGTATCCTCATGGGGAAGGTTAGATGCCTCCCTTAGATTCATTCTTCAGGTGGTATCCTCATGGGCAGGGTTAGATGCCTCTCTTAGATTCATGCTTCAGATGGTATCCTCAAGGGCAGGGTTGGATGCCTCCCTTAGATTCATTCTTCAGGTGGTATCCTCATGGGCAGGGTTAGATGCCTCCCTTAGATTGATTCTTCAGGTGGTATCCTCATGGGCAGGGTATGATGTCTCTCTTTGATTTATTCTTCAGGTGGTATCCTCATATGGGCAGGGTTAGATGCCTCCCTTAGATTCATTCTTCAGGTGGTATCCTCATGGGCAGGGTTAGATGCCTCTCTTAGATTCATGCTTCAGATGGTATGCTCAAGGGCAGGGTTGGATGCCTCCCTTAGATTCATTCTTCAGGTGGTATCCTCATGGGCAGGGTTAGATGCCTCCCTTAGATTTATTCTTAAGGTGGTATCCTCATGGGCAGGGTATGATGTCTCTCTTTGATTTATTCTTCAGGTGATTTCCTCATATGGGCAGGGTTAGATGTCTCTCTTTGATTCATTCCTCAGGTGGTATTCTCATGGGCAGGGTTAGATGCCTTCCTTAGATTAATTCTTCAGGTGGTATCCTCATGGGCAGGGTTAGATGCCTCTCTTAAATTCATTCTTCAGGTGGTATCCTCATGGGCAAGGTTAGATGCCTCCCTTAGATTCATTCTTCAGGTGGTATCCTCATGGGCAGGGTTAGATGCCTCTCTTAGATTCATGCTTCAGATGGTATCCTCAAGGGCAGGGTTGGATGCCTCCCTTAGATTCATTCTTCAGGTGGTATCCTCATGGGCAGGGTATGATGTCTCTCTTTGATTTATTCTTCAGGTGGTATCCTCATATGGGCAAGGTTAGATGCCTCCCTTAGATTCATTCTTCAGGTGGTATCCTCATGGGCAGGGTTAGATGCCTCTCTTAGATTCATGCTTCAGATGGTATCCTCAAGGGCAAGGTTGGATGCCTCCCTTAGATTCATTCTTCAGGTGGTATCCTCATGGGTAGGGTTAGATGCCTCCCTTAGATTCATTCTTCAGGTGGTATCCTCATGGGCAGGGTATGATGTCTCTCTTTGATTTATTCTTCAGGTGGTTTCCTCATATGGGCAGGGTTAGATGTCTCTCTTTGATTCATTCTTCAGGTGGTATCCTCATGGGCAGGGTTAGATGCCTTCCTTAGATTAATTCTTCAGGTGGTATCCTCATGGGCAGGGTTAGATGCCTCTCTTAAATTCATTCTTAAGGTGGTATCCTCATGGGCAGGGTTAGATGCCTCCCTTAGATTTATTCTTCAGGTGGTTTCCTCATATGGGCAGGGTTAGATGTCTCTCTTTGATTCATTCTTCAGGTTGTATCCTCATGGGCAGGGTTAGATGCCTCCCTTAGATTCATTCTTCAGGTGGTATCCTCATGGGCAGGGTATGATGTCTCTCTTTGATTTATTCTTCAGGTGGTTTCCTCATATGGGCAGGGTATGATGTCTCTCTTTGATTTATTCTTCAGGTGGTATCCTCATGGGCAGGGTATGATGTCTCTCTTTGATTTATTGTTCAGGTGGTTTCCTCATATGGGCAGGGTTAGATGTCTCTCTTTGATTCATTCTTCAGGTGGTATCCTCATGGGCAGGGTATGATGTCTCTCTTTGATTTATTCTTCAGGTGGTATCCTCATGGGCAGGGTATGATGTCTCTCTTTGATTTATTCTTCAGGTGGTATCCTCATGGGCAGGGTATGATGTCTCTCTTTGATTTATTGTTCAGGTGGTTTCCTCATATGGGCAGGGTTAGATGTCTCTCTTTGATTCATTCTTCAGGTGGTATCCTCATGGGCAGGGTATGATGTCTCTCTTTGATTTATTCTTCAGGTGTATCCTCATGGGCAGGGTTAGATGTCTCTCTTTGATTCATTCTTCAGGTGTATCCTCATGGGCAGGGTTAGATGTCTCTCTTTGATTCATTCTTCAGGTGGTTTCCTCATATGGGCAGGGTTAGATGTCTCTCTTTGATTCATTCTTCAGGTGGTATCCTCATGGGCAGGGTATGATGTCTCTCTTTGATTTATTCTTCAGGTGGTATCCTCATGGACAGGGTTTGATGTCTCTCTTTGATTTATTCTTCAGGTGTATCCTCATGGACAGGGTTTGATGTCTCTCTTTGATTTATTCTTCAGGTGGTATCCTCATGGGCAGGGTTTGATGTCTCTCTTTGATTTATTCTTCAGGTGTATCCTCATGGGCAGGGTTAGATGCGTCCCTTAGGTGGTAGCCTCATAGGTTGCATTATATGTTTTTCTTGCAGTTATTCTTCAGGTTGTGGCTTCATTGGTAGGGTTAGATGCTTCCGTATGTTCATTAATGTGGTACTAGCCTTATGGGTAGGGTTAGATACCTCCTTTAGGTTCATTCTGTAGGGGGAAGCCACATGGACATGGTTACATTTCTCTCAGAAATGGGCCATCAACTGGAAGCCTCATAGAATGGTTAAGATGCTTCTCTTGGGTCATTGATCAGGTGGTGGCCTCATGGGGTGGGTTTGATGGATCTTTCAGGGTCATCTACTAGGTAATGGCCTCATGGGTAAGGTTAGATACTCTTATTATTTCATTCATCGGGTGGTGTCCTCATGGGTAGGTTTTGATGCTCCTCTAGTGGTTATTAATCAGTTGGTGTCCTCATGGGTAGGTTTAGAGGCTTCTCTAGTGGTTATTACTCAGGTGGTGTCCTCATGTGTAGGTTTAGATGCTTCTCTAGTGGTTATTAATCAGGTGGTGTCCTCATGGGTAGGTTTAGATACTTCTCTAGTGGTTATTAATAAGGTGGTGTCCTCATGGGTAGGTTTAGATGCTTCTCTAGTGGTTATTAATAAGGTGGTGTCCTCATGGGTAGGTTTAGATGCTTCTCTAGTGGTTATTAATAAGGTGGTGTCCTCATGGGTAGGTTTAGATGTTTCTCTAGTGTTTAATAATCAGGTGGTGTCCTCATGGGTAGCTTTAGGTGCTTCTCTAGTGGTTATTAATCAGGTGATGCCTCATGGGTAGGTTTAGATGCTCTGGTGGTTATTAACCAGGTGGTGTCCTCATGGGTAGGTTTAGATGCTCCTCTAGTGGTTATTAATCAGGTGATGTCCTCATGGGTAGGTTTAGATGCTTCTCTAATGGTTATTAATCAGGAGGTGTCCTCATGGGTAGGTTTAGATGCTTCTCTAGTGATTATGAATCAGGTGGTGTCCTCATGGGTAGGTTTAGATACTTCTCTAGGGGTTATTAATCAGGTGGTGTTCTCATGGTTAGGTTTAGATGCTTCTCTAGGGGTTATTAATCAGGTGGTGTCCTCATGGGTAGGTTTAGATGCTTCTCTAGTGATTATGAATCAGGTGGTGTCCTCATGGGTAGGTTTAGATACTTCTCTAGGGGTTATTAATCAGGTGGTGTCCTCATGGTTAGGTTTAGATGCTTCTCTAGGGGTTATTAATCAGGTGGTGTCCTCATGGGTAGGTTTAGGTGCTTCTCTAGTAGTTATTAATCAGATTGTGTCCTCATGGGTAGGTTTAGATGCTCATCTAGTGGTTATTAATCAGGTGGTGTCCTCATGGGTAAGTTTAGATGCTTCCATAGTGGTTATTCATCAGGTGGTGTCCTCATGGGTAGGTTTAGATACTTCTCTAGTGGTTATTCATCAGGTGGTGGCATGATAGGTAGGTTTAGATGCTTCTCTAGTAGTTGTTAATCAGGTGGTGTCCTCATGGGTAGGTGTAGATGCTTCTCTAGTAGTTGTTAATCAGGTGGTGTCCTCATGGGTAGGTTTAGATGCTCCTCTAGTGGTTATTAATCAGGTTGTGTCCTCATGGGTAGGTTTATATGCTTCTCTAGTGGTTATTAATCAGGTGGTGTCCTCATGGGTAGGTTAAGATGCTTCTCTAGTGGTCATTAATCAGGTGGTGTCCTCATGGGTAGGTTTAGATGCTCCTCTAGTGGTTATTAATCAGGTGGTGTCCTCATGGGTAGGTTTAGATGCTTCTATAGTGGTTATTAATCAGGTGGTGTCCTCATGGGTAGGTTTAGATGCTTCTCTAGTGGTTATTAATCAGGTGGTGTCCTCATGGGTAGGTCAAGATGCTTCTCTAGTGGTTATTAATCAGGTGGTGTCCTCATGGGTAGGTTTAGATGCTCCTCTAGTGGTTATTAATCAGGTGGTGTCCTCATGGGTAGGTTTAGATACTTCTCTAGTGGTTATTAATCAGGTGGTGTCCTCATGGGTAGGTTTAGATACTTCTCTAGGGGTTATTAATCAGGTGGTGTCCTCATGGGTAGGTTTAGATGCTCCTCTAGTGGTTATTAATCAGGTGGTGTCCTCATGGGTAGGTTTAGATGCTTCTCTAGTAGTGTTTAATCAGGTGGTGTCCTCATGGGTAGGTTTAGATGTTCCTCTAGTGGTTATTAATCAGATGGAGTCCTCATAGGTAGGTTTAGATGCTTCTCTAGTGGTTATTAATCAGGTGGTGTCCTCATGGGTAGGTTTAGATGCTCCTCTAGTGGTTATTAATCAGGTGGTTGTCACGCCGAGCGCTCCGGGTCCCGCTGCCTTCCAGGAGCGCTCACGGCGTTCCTCTGGCTGCAGCGCTCCGGTCGGCATTGCTGACCGCGAGTGCTGCTCTCTGGTCCCCGGAGGGGACGCGATCCGGGGCACGGCTCGTGTCCGCCCTCGGGTTGCGCCCCGTCTCACTCACCTCTCGCCCCTGTCTGCTTCCTCCCGGCGCGCGCGGCCCCGCTCGCTAGGGCGCGCGCACGCCGACTTGCTTAGATTTAAAGGGCCAGTGCACCACTAATTGGTGCCTGGCCCAATCACTCCCTAACCTATAAAAACCCACTTCCCCTTCCTCTCCTTGCCGGATCTTGTTGCCTTGTGCCCTGAGAAAGCGTTATAGTGTGTCCCAAGCCTGTGTACCTAGACCTTCTGCTGTTGCCCCTGACTACGAACCTCGCTGCCTGCCCTGACCTTCTGCTACGTCTGACCTCGCCTCTGTCTAGTCCTTGTGTACCGTGCCAGTCTCAGCTGCCATAGAGGTCGAGTCGCTACTGGGGAACACGACCTGCTAGTTACTGCCGCAGCAAGTCCATCTTGCTTTGCGGCGGGCTCTGGTGAACACCAGTAACTGCTTAGAACCAATTCCCCAGTACGGCCCGCGTCATCGCCTCTCTGGTACAGGGGATCCACCTCCAGTGTCTTCACCAGCCGCTAGTCCGGACCCTGACAGTGGTGTCCTCATGGGTAGGTTTAGGTACTTCTCTAGTGGTTATTAATCAGGTGGTGTCCTCATGGGTAGGTTTAGATACTTCTCTAGTGGTTATTAATCAGGTGGTGTCCTCATGGGTAGGTTTAGATACTTCTCTAATGGTTATTAATCAGGTGGTGTCCTCATGGGTAGGTTTAGATGCTTCTCTAGTGATTATGAATCAGGTGGTGTCCTCATGGGTAGGTTTAGATACTTCTCTAGGGGTTATTAATCAGGTGGTGTCCTCATGGTTAGGTTTAGATGCTTCTCTAGGGGTTATTAATCAGGTGGTGTCCTCATGGGTAGGTTTAGGTGCTTCTCTAGTAGTTATTAATCAGATTGTGTCCTCATGGGTAGGTTCAGATGCTCATCTAGTGGTTATTAATCAGGTGGTGTCCTCATGGGTAGGTTTAGATGCTTCCATAGTGGTTATTCATCAGGTGGTGTCCTCATGGGTAGGTTTAGATACTTCTCTAGTGGTTATTCATCAGGTGGTGGCATGATAGGTAGGTTTAGATGCTTCTCTAGTAGTTGTTAATCAGGTGGTTGTCCTCATGGGTAGGTGTAGATGCTTCTCTAGTAGTTGTTAATCAGGTGGTGTCCTCATGGGTAGGTTTAGATGCTCCTCTAGTGGTTATTAATCAGGTGGTGTCCTCATGGGTAGGTTTAGATGCTTCTATAGTGGTTATTAATCAGGTGGTGTCCTCATGGGTAGGTTTAGATGCTTCTCTAGTGGTTATTAATCAGGTGGTGTCCTCATGGGTAGGTCAAGATGCTACTCTAGTGGTTATTAATCAGGTGGTTTCCTCATGGGTAGGTTTAGATGCTCCTCTAGTGGTTATTAATCAGGTGGTGTCCTCATGGGTAGGTTTAGATACTTCTCTAGTGGTTATTAATCAGGTGGTGTCCTCATGGTTAGGTTTAGATACTTCTCTAGGGGTTATTAATCAGGTGGTGTCCTCATGGGTAGGTTTAGATGCTCCTCTAGTGGTTATTAATCAGGTGGTGTCCTCATGGGTAGGTTTAGATGCTTCTCTAGTAGTGTTTAATCAGGTGGTGTCCTCATGGGTAGGTTTAGATGCTCCTCTAGTGGTTATTAATCAGGTGGCGTCCTCATGGGTAGGTTTAGATGTTCCTCTAGTGATTATTAATCAGATGGAGTCCTCATAGGTAGGTTTAGATGCTTCTCTAGTGGTTATTAATCAGGTGGTGTCCTCATGGGTAGGTTTAGATGCTCCTCTAGTGGTTATTAATCAGGTGGTTGTCACGCCGAGCGCTCCGGGTCCCGCTGCCTTCCCGGAGCGCTCACGGCGTTCCTCTGGCTGCAGCGCTCCGGTCGGCATTGCTGACCGCGAGTGCTGCTCTCTGGTCCCCGGAGGGGACGCGATCCGGGGCACGGCTCGTGTTCGCCCTCGGGTTGCGCCCCGTCTCACTCACCTCTCGCCCCTGTCTGCTTCCTCCCGGCGCGCGCGGCCCCCCTCGCTAGGGCGCGCGCACTCCGACTTGCTTAGATTTAAAGGGCCAGTGCACCACTAATTGGTGCCTGGCCCAATCACTCCCTAACCTATAAAAACCCACTTCCCCTTCCTCTCCTTGCCGGATCTTGTTGCCTTGTGCCCTGAGTAAGCGTTATAGTGTGTCCCAAGCCTGTGTACCTAGACCTTCTGCTGTTGCCCCTGACTACGAACCTCGCTGCCTGCCCTGACCTTCTGCTACGTCTGACCTCGCCTCTGTCTAGTCCTTGTGTACCGCGCCAGTCTCAGCTGCCATAGAGGTCGAGTCGCTACTGGGGAACACGACCTGCTAGTTACTGCCGCAGCAAGTCCATCTTGCTTTGCGGCGGGCTCTGGTGAACACCGGTAACTGCTTAGAACCAATTCCCCAGTACGGCCCGCGTCATCGCCTCTCTGGTACAGGGGATCCACCTCCAGTGTCTTCACCAGCCGCTAGTCCGGACCCTGACAGTGGTGTCCTCATGGGTAGGTTTAGATACTTCTCTAGTGGTTATTAATCAGGTGGTGTCCTCATGGGTAGGTTTAGATACTTCTCTAGTGGTTATTAATCAGGTGGTGTCCTCATGGGTAGGTTTAGATGCTTCTCTAGTGATTATGAATCAGGTGGTGTCCTCATGGGTAGGTTTAGATACTTCTCTAGGGGTTATTAATCAGGTGGTGTCCTCATGGTTAGGTTTAGATGCTTCTCTAGGGGTTATTAATCAGGTGGTGTCCTCATGGGTAGGTTTAGGTGCTTCTCTAGTAGTTATTAATCAGATTGTGTCCTCATGGGTAGGTTTAGATGTTCATCTAGTGGTTATTAATCAGGTGGTGTCCTCATGGGTAGGTGTAGATGCTTCTCTAGTAGTTGTTAATCAGGTGGTGTCCTCATGGGTAGGTTTAGATGCTCCTCTAGTGGTTATTAATCAGGTTGTGTCCTCATGGGTAGGTTTAGATGCTTCTCTAGTGGTTATTAATCAGGTGGTGTCCTCATGGGTAGGTTAAGATGCTTCTCTAGTGGTCATTAATCAGGTGGTGTCCTCATGGGTAGGTTTAGATGCTCCTCTAGTGGTTATTAATCAGGTGGTGTCCTCATGGGTAGGTTTAGATGCTTCTATAGTGGTTATTAATCAGGTGGTGTCCTCATGGGTAGGTTTAGATGCTTCTCTAGTGGTTATTAATCAGGTGGTGTCCTCATGGGTAGGTAAAGATGCCTCTCTAGTGGTTATTAATCAGGTGGTGTCCTCATGGGTAGGTTTAGATGCTCCTCTAGTGGTTATTAATCAGGTGGTGTCCTCATGGGTAGGTTTAGATACTTCTCTAGTGGTTATTAATCAGGTGGTGTCCTCATGGGTAGGTTTAGATACTTCTCTAGTGGTTATTAATCAGGTGGTGTCCTCATGGGTAGGTTTAGATGCTCCTCTAGTGGTTATTAATCAGGTGGTGTCCTCATTGGTAGGTTTAGATGCTTCTCTAGTAGTGTTTAATCAGGTGGTGTCCTCATGGGAAGGTTTAGATGCTCCTCTAGTGGTTATTAATCAGGTGGCGTCCTCATGGGTAGGTTTAGATGTTCCTCTAGTGGTTATTAATCAGATGGCGTCCTCATAGGTAGGTTTAGATGCTTCTCTAGTGGTTATTAATCAGGTGGTGTCCTCATGGGTAGGTTTAGATGCTCCTCTAGTGGTTATTAATCAGGTGGTTGTCACGCCGAGCGCTCCGGGTCCCGCTGCCTTCCCGGAGCGCTCACGGCGTTCCTCTGGCTGCAGCGCTCCGGTCGGCATTGCTGACCGCGAGTGCTGCTCTCTCGTCCCCGGAGGGGACGCGATCCGGGGCACGGCTCGTGTCCGCCCTCGGGTTGTGCCCCGTCTCACTCACCTCTCGCCCCTGTCTGCTTCCTCCCGGCGCGCGCGGCCCCCCTCGCTAGGGCGCGCGCACGCCGACTTGCTTAGATTTAAAGGGCCAGTGCACCACTAATTGGTGCCTGGCCCAATCACTCCCTAACCTATAAAAACCCTCTTCCCCTTCCTCTCCTTGCCGGATCTTGTTGCCTTGTGCCCTGAGAAAGCGTTATAGTGTGTCCCAAGCCTGTGTACCTAGACCTTCTGCTGTTGCCCCTGACTACGAACCTCGCTGCCTGCCCTGACCTTCTGCTACGTCTGACCTCGCCTCTGTCTAGTCCTTGTGTACCGCGCCAGTCTCAGCTGCCATAGAGGTCGAGTCGCTACTGGGGAACACGACCTGCTAGTTACTGCCGCAGCAAGTCCATCTTGCTTTGCGGCGGGCTCTGGTGAACACCAGTAACTGCTTAGAACCAATTCCCCAGTACGGCCCGCGTCATCGCCTCTCTGGTACAGGGGATCCACCTCCAGTGTCTTCACCAGCCGCTAGTCCGGACCCTGACAGTGGTGTCCTCATGGGTAGGTTTAGATACTTCTCTAGTGGTTATTAATCAGGTGGTGTCCTCATGGGTAGGTTTAGATACTTCTCTAGTGGTTATTAATCAGGTGGTGTCCTCATGGTAGGTTAAGATGCTCCTCTAGTGGTTATTAATCAGGTGGTGTCCTCATGGGTAGGTTTAGATGCTTCTCTAGTGGTTATTAATCAGGTGGTGTCCTCATGGGTAGGTTTAGATGCTTCTCTAGTGTTTATTAATCAGGTGTTGGCCTCATGGGTAGGTTTAGATACTTCTTTAGTGGTTATTAATCAGGTGGTGTCCTCATGGGTAGGCTTAGATGCTTCTCTAGTGGTTATTAATCAGGTGGTGTCCTCATGGGTAGGTTTAGATATTCCTCTAGTGGTTATTAATCAGGTGGTGTCCTCATGGGTAGGTTTAGATGCTTCTCTAGTGGTTATTAATCAGGTGGTGTCCTCATGGGTAGGTTAAGATACTCTTCTAGTGGTTATTCATAAGGTGGTGTCTTCATGGGTAGGGTTAGATACTTCTCTAGTGGTTATTAATCAGGTGGTGTCCTCATGGTTAGGTTTAGATGCTCCTCTACTGGTTATTAATCTGATGTTGTCCTTATGGGTAGGTTTAGATGCTTCTCTAGTGGTTATTAATCAGGTGGTGTCCTCATGGATAGGTGTAGATGCTCCTCTAGTGGTTATTAATCAGGTGGTGTCCTCATGGGTAGGTTTAGATGCTTCTCTAGTAGTTGTTAATCAGGTGGTGTCCTCATGGGTAGGTTTAGATGCTTCTCTAGTGGTTATTAATCAGTTGGTATCCTCATGGGTAGGTTTAGATGCTCCTCTAGTGGTTATTAATCATGTGGTGTCCTCATGGGTAGGTTTAGATGCTCCTCTTGTGGTTATTAATCAGGTGGTGTCCTCATGGGTAGGTTTAGATGTTCCTCTAGTGATTATTAATCAGGTGGTGTCCTCATGGGTAGGTTTAGATGTTCCTCTAGTGGTTATAAATCAGGTGGTGTCCTCATGGTGAGGTTTAGATGCTCCTCTAGTGGTTATTAATCTGGTGTTGTCCTCATGGGTAGGTTTAGATGCTTCTCTAGTGGTTATTGATCAGGTGGTGTCCTCATGGGTAGGTTTAGATGCTTCTCTAGTGGTTATTCATCAGGTGGTGTCCTCATGGGTAGGTTTAGATACTTCTCTAGTGGTTATTCATCAGGTATTGGCCTCATGGGTAGGTTTAGATGCTCCTCTAGTGGTTATTAATCAGGTGGTGTCCTCATTGGTAGGTTAAGATACTTCTCTAGTGGTTATACATCTGGTGGTGTCCTCATGGGTAGGTTTAGATACTTCTCTAGTGGTTATTCATCAGGTGGTGGCCTCATGGGTAGGTTTAGATACTTCTCTAGTGGTTATTAATCAGGTGGTGTCCTCATGGGTAGGTGTACATGCTTCTCTAGTGGTTATTAATCAGGTGGTGTCCTCATAGGTAGGTTTAGATGCTTCTCTAGTAGTTGTTAATTAGGTGGTGTCCTCATGGGTAGGTTTAGATGCTCCTCTAGTTGTTATTAATCAGATGGCATCCTCATAGGTAGGTTTAGATGCTTCTCTAGTGGTTATTAATCAGGTGGTATCCTCATGGGTAGGTTAAGATGCTTCTCTAGTGGTTATTCATCTGGTGGTGTCCTCATGGGTAAGTTTAGATGCTCCTCCAGTGGTTATTAATCATATGGTATCCTCATGGGTAGGTTTAGATGCTTCTCTAGTGGTTATTGATCAGGTGGTGTCCTCATGGGTAGGTTTAGATGCTCCTCTAGTGGTTATTAATCAGGTGGTGTCCTCATGGGTAGGTTTAGATGCTTCTCTAGTGGTTATTAATCAGGTGGTGTCCTCATGGGTTGGTTTAGATGCTTCTATAGTGGTTATTAATCAGGGGGTGTCCTCATGGGTAGGTTTAGATGCTTCTCTAGTGGTTATTAATGAGGTGGGGTCCTCATGGGTAGGTTTAGATGCTCCTCTAGTGGCTATTAATCAGGTGGTGTCCTCATGGGTAGGTTTGGATAATCCTCTAGTGGTTATTAATCAGGTGGTGTCCTCATGGGTAGGTTTGGATATTCCTCTGGTGGTTATTAATCAGGTGGTGTCCCCATGGGTAGGTTTAGATGCTTCTTTAGTGATTATTAATCAGGTGGTGTCCTCATGGGTAGGTTTAGATGTTCCTCTAGTGGTTATTAATCAGGTTTTGTCCTCAAGGGTAGGTTTAGATGTTCCTCTAGTGGTTATTGATCATGTGGTGTCCTTATGGGTAGGTTTAGATGCCTCTCTAGTGGTTATTAATCAGGTGGTGTCCTCATGGGTAGGTTTAGATGCTCCTCTAGTGATTATTACTCAGATGGTGTCCTCATGGGTAGGTTTAGATGCTTCAATAGAGGATATTCATCAGGTGGTGGCCTCATGGATAGGTTTAGATGCTCCTTTAGTCTTTATTAATCAGGTGGTGTCCTCATAGGTAGGTTTAGATACTCCTCCAGTGGTTATTTATCAGATTGTGTCCTCATGGGTAAGTTTAGATGCTTCTATAGTGGTCATTAATCAGGTGGTGTCCTCATGGGTAGGTTTAGATGCTTCTCTAGTGGTTATTAATCAGGTGGTGTCCTCATGGGTAGGTTTAGATGTTACTCTTATGGTTACTAATCATGTGGTGTCCTCATAGGTAGGTTTAGATGCTCCTCTAGTGGTTATTAATCAGGTGGTGTCCTCATGGGTAGGTTTAGATGCTTCTCTAGTGGTTATTAATCAGGTGGTGTCCTCATGGGTAGGTTTAGATGCTTCTGTAGTGGCTATTAATCAGGTGGTGACCTCATGGGTAGGTTTAGATGCTCCTCTAGGGGTTATTAATCAGGTGTTGTGCTCGTGGGTAGGTTTAGATGCTTCTCTAGTAGTTATTAATCAGGTGGTGTCCTCATGGGTAGGTTTAGATGCTTCTCTAGTGGTTATTAATCAGGTGTTGTCCTCATGGGTAGGTTTAGATTTTCCTCTAGGGGTTATTGATTAGGTGGTGTCCTCATGGGTAGGTTTAGATTGTTCTTTAGTGGTTATTAATCAGGTGGTGTCCTCATGGGTAGGCTTAGATGCTTCGATAGAGGATATTCATCAGGTGGTGGCCTCATGGGTAGGTTTAGATGCTCCTCTAGTGGCTATTAATCAGGGGGTGTCCTCATGGGTAGGTTTGGATACTCCTCTAGTGGTTATTAATCAGGTGGTGTCCTCATGGATAGGTTTGAATACTCCTCTAGTGGTTATTAATCAGGTGGTGTCCCCATGGGTAGGTTTAGATGCTTCTATTGTGGTTATTAATCAGGTGGTGTCCTCATGGGTAGGTTTAGATGTTCCTCTAGTGGTTATTAATCAGGTTTTGTCCTCAAGGGTAGGTTTAGATGTTCCTCTAGTGGTTATTGATCAGGTGGTGTCCTCATGGGTAGGTTTAGATGCCTCTCTAGTGGTTATTAATCAGGTGGTGGCCTCATGGGTAGGTTTAGATGCTCCTCTAGTGTTTATTAATCAGGTGGTGTCCTCATAGGTAGGTTTAGATACTCCTCTAGTGGTTATTTATCCGATTGTGTCCTCATGGGTAGGTTTAGATGCTTCTATAGTGGTTATTAATCAGGTGGTGTCCTCATGGGTTGGTTTAGATGCTTCTCTAGTGGTTATTAATCAGGTGGTGTCCTCGTGGGTAGGTTTAGATACTTCTCTAGTGATTATTAATCGGGTGGCGTCCTCATGGTAGGTTTGGATGCTACTCTTATGGTTACTAATCATGTGGTGTCCTCCTGGGTAGGTTTAGATACTTCTCTAGTGGCTATTAATCAGATGGTGTCCTCATGGGTAGGTTTAGATGTTCCTCTAGTGGTTATTAATCAGGTGGTGTCCTCATGGGTAGGTTTAGATGTTCCTCTAGTGGTTATTAATCAGGTGGTGTCCTCATGGGTAGGTTTAGATGCTTGTGTAGTGGCTATTAATCTGGTGGTGACCTCATGGGTAGGTTTAGATGCTCCACTAGTGGTTATTAATCAGGTGTTGTCCTCATGGGTAGGTTTAGATGCTTCTCTAGTGGTTATTAATCAGGTGGTGTCCTCATGGGTCGTTTTATATACTTCTCTAGTGGTTATTAATCAGGTGGTGTCCTCATCGGTAGGTTTAGATGCTTCTCTAGTGGCTATTAATCAGGTGGTGTCCTCATGGGTAGGTTTAGATGCTCCTCTTGTGGTTATTAATCAGGTGGTGTCCTCATGGGTAGGATTAGATGTTCCTCTAGTGGCTATTAATCAGGTGGTGTCCTAATGGGTAGGTTTAGATGCTCCTCTAGTGGTTATTAATCAGGTGGTGCCCTCATGGGTAGGTTTTGATACTTCTCTAGTGGTTATTAATCAGGTGATTTCCTCATGGGTAGGTTTAGATGCTTCTCTAGTGGTTATTAATCAGGGGGTTTCCTCATGGGTAGGTTTAGATGCTCCTCTAGCGATTATTAATCAGGTGATGTTCTCGCGGGTAGGTTTAGATACTTATTTTGTGTACATTTATAGTGTAGTATTTTTATGGGTAGGGGGTTTCTCTTGGGTTAATACATCTGGTTATGGCCTCATGAATAGAGTCAGATGATCCTCTTCTGCTTTATTCTTCTGTTATATGTTAGATGCCTCTCCTAGGTTCATTCTTAAAGTGGTAGTCTCTTGGGTAGGGTTATCCCTAGAAGCAGAAACCACAAGGACCCTGACAAGGACATTTGTAATAAATAGAGAATTCTTTCAGAGGAGGCCCCTCAGGACGGCCATCACCGAGGCCCCACTGACTTTTCTAATAGCAGAGGACACAATCATTCCAATGAACACCGGTTCAGGAAAAATCAGTCACGGTGGCTGAATTTTGGATTTAACTGTATAAAAAAAAAAGAAAAAGAAAACCAAAATGTTTTGGCCAAAAATCAAGTTTATTCTTCATACAGAATTACTATGATAAGAATATTTTTTATCAGATCATGGACCCAACAATCATTGTTCTGGCAAATCTTTTTCTCAGGAGAGTTATATATTTATAGTGTAATCTGGATTTAATAGATCTCAGTCTGCACTAAGAAGGTGGGACTGGGCTCTAAAGACAGTGCTTTCCGTAAATTCTTAGAGAAATTTCTGATCCAATCTTGTCATATGTCATGTCAACCTATCTTAGATCCTGTTGAGTAGAGACTCCATAGTGTGACTGCTCTTACAGAAAAGACTCCATAGTGTGACGCTGTTACAGTATAGACTCCATTGTGTGACTGCTTTTACAATAGAGACTCCATAGTGTGACTGCTCTTACAGAAAAGACTCCATAGTGTGACGCTGTTACAGTATAGACTCCATTGTGTGACTGCTCTTACAGTAAAGACTCCATAGTGTGACTGCTGTTACAGTATAGACTCCATAGTGTGACTGCTCTTACAGTACAGACTCCATAGTGTGACTGCTCTTACAGTAGAGACTCCAAAGTGTGACTCCTCTTACAGTAGAGTCTCCATAGTGGTACTGCTCTTACAGTATAGACTCCATAGTGTGACTGCTCTTACAGTATAGACTCCACAGTGTGACTGCTCTTACAGTATAGACTCCATAGTGTGACTGCTTTTACAGTAAAGACTCCATAGTGTGACTGCTCTTACAGTAAAGTCTCCAAAGTGTGACTGCTCTTTCAGTATAGACTCCATGGTGTGACTGCTCTTACAGTATAGACTCCATAGTGTGACCGCTCTTTCAGTATAGACTTCATAGTGTGACTGCTCTTACAGTAGAGACTCCATAGTGTGACTGCTCTTACAGTATAGACTCCATAGTGTGACTTATCTTACAGTATAGACTCCATAGTGTGACTGCTCTTACAGTAGAGACTCCATGGTGTGACTGCTCTTACAGTATAGACTCCATAGTGTGACCGCTCTTTCAGTATAGACTTCATAGTGTGACTGCTCTTACAGTAGAGACTCCATAGTGTTACTGCTCTTACAGTATAGACTCCATAGTGTGACTTATCTTACAGTATAGACTCCATAGTGTGACTGCTCTTACAGTATAGACTCCATATTGTGACTTATCTTACAGTATAGACTCCATAGTGTGACTGCTCTTACAGTATAGACTCCATAGTGTGACTTATCTTACAGTAGAGACTCCATAGTGTGACTGCTCTTACAGGATAGACTCCATAGTGTGACTGCTCTTACAGTATAGACTCCATAGTGTGACTGCTCTTACAGTATAGACTCCATAGTGTGACTACTCTTACAGTAGAGACTCCATAGTGTGACTGCTCTTACACTATAGACTCCATAGTGTGACTGATCTTATAGTATAGACTCCATAGTGTGACTGCTCTTACAGTATAGACTCCATAGTGTGACTGCTCTTACAGTATAGACTCCATGGTGTGACTGCTCTTACAGTAGAGACTCCATAGTGTGACTGCTCTTACACTATAGACTCCATAGTGTGACTGATCTTATAGTATAGACTCCATAGTGTGACTGCTCTTACAGTATAGACTCCATAGTGTGACCGCTCTTACAGTATAGACTCCATAGTGTGACTGATCTTACAGTATAGATTCCATAGTGTGACTGCTCTTACATTAGAGATCTCCATAGTGTGACTGCTCTTACAGTATAGACTCCATAGTGTGACTGATCTTACAGTATAGACTCCATAGTGTGACTGCTCTTACAGTATAGACTCCATAGTGTGACTGCTCTTACAGTATAGACTCCATAGTGTGACTGCTCTTACAGTATAGACTCCATAGTGTGACTGCTCTTACAGTATAGACTCCATAGTGTGACTGCTCTTACAGTATAGACTCCATAGTGTGACTGCTCTTACAGTAGAGACTCCATAGTGTGACTGCTCTTACAGTAGAGACTCCATAGTGTGACTGCTCTTACAGTAAAGACTCCATAGTGTGACTGCTGTTACAGTATAGACTCCAGAGTGTGACTGCTCTTACAGTACAGACTCCATAGTGTGACTGCTCTTACAGTAGAGACTCCAAAGTGTGACTCCTCTTACAGTAGAGTCTCCATAGTGGTACTGCTCTTACAGTATAGACTCCATAGTGTGACTGCTCTTACGGTATAGACTCCATAGTGTGACTGCTCTTACAGTATAGACTCCACAGTGTGACTGCTCTTACAGTATAGACTCCATAGTGTGACTGCTTTTACAGTAAAGACTCCATAGTGTGACTGCTCTTACAGTAAAGTCTCCAAAGTGGGACTGCTCTTACAGTGTAGACTCCAAAGTGTGACTGCTCTTACCGTAAAGACTCCAAAGTGTGACTGCTCTTATAGTAGAGACTCCATAGTGTGACTGCTCTTTCAGTATAGACTCCATGGTGTGACTGCTCTTACAGTATAGACTCCATAGTGTGACCGCTCTTTCAGTATAGACTTCATAGTGTGACTGCTCTTACAGTAGAGACTCCATAGTGTGACTTATCTTACAGTATAGACTCCATAGTGTGACTGCTCTTACAGTAGAGACTCCATGGTGTGACTGCTCTTACAGTATAGACTCCATAGTGTGACCGCTCTTTCAGTATAGACTTCATAGTGTGACTGCTCTTACAGTAGAGACTCCATAGTGTTACTGCTCTTACAGTAGAGACTCCATAGTGTGACTTATCTTACAGTATAGACTCCATAGTGTGACTGCTCTTACAGTAGAGACTCCATAGTGTTACTGCTCTTACAGTATAGACTCCATAGTGTGACTTATCTTACAGTATAGACTCCATAGTGTGACTGCTCTTACAGCATAGACTCCATAGTGTGACTGCTCTTACAGTATAGACTCCATAGTGTGACTGCTCTTACAGTATAGACTCCTTAGTGTGACTACTCTTACAGTAGAGACTCCATAGTGTGACTGCTCTTACACTATAGACTCCATAGTGTGACTGCTCTTACAGTAGAGACTCCATAGTGTGACTGCTCTTACACTATAGACTCCATAGTGTGACTGATCTTATAGTAAAGACTCCATAGTGTGACTGCTCTTACAGTATAGACTCCATAGTGTGACTGATCTTACAGTATAGATTCCATAGTGTGACTGCTCTTACATTAGAGATCTCCATAGTGTGACTGCTCTTACAGTATAGACTCCATAGTGTGACTGATCTTACAGTATAGACTCCATAGTGTGACTGCTCTTACACTATAGACTCCATAGTGTGACTGCTCTTACAGTATAGACTCCATAGTGCTCTTTGTGTGACCACGTCTGATCTCGTTCTCCTCTGTCTTGGTCTCTCCAGTACATCTGACTATGATTACCATCGTGGGGAATATGATCCTGATAGTGTTGGGAGGGTCATGTAAATTAGAACCACAGATCCTTATTACTTTTAATGAGTAAATAGTAAAAACTTCACGATCGCAGGGAGTAAAGTCCAAGGTGCACCCAGTCCAAATCAACAATTAAGAGAGTAGCGAAGGGTCAATAAGAAGTCTTTTAAGAAATATCCCAAAAATAAAATGGTTACAGATTCTTTTTCCCAACAACACAGATGGACATATACATGTTACCCCGAAGGACACAAGACCTGCATTGGAGGAAGGCCCATCACAGACTATGTTAACTGCCCGTCAGTGCCAAGTGGCCACATCGGGGTCTGTTACTGGTCCCTTTTCATGTTTGGTTAACAATGGGTTATTTGGCACCACAAACCTACAAATTTTGGCCTCAAATTGGCTTGAAAAGAAAAAAAAAGAACAACTATATTTATTCTCCCTTTCCCCTGCTGCCACCTTTTTGATGGGGCCTGTTCCCTGAGTAGTGTTTGCTACTTTTTTTCCGGAAGGACAGAGATGCTCTCTCAGCCTTATAAGTGGCCAAAGCAGAATACTGCTATGGCCAGTGATCGCCTTCCTGTCCAAATTGAAGCAGAAAGCAGTCGATCGGCAATCCCACACTGTCAGGATGGCATCATCAGGGGATCGGCAAGTGAGTATGGCTACTTTTTATGTGTAAAGTCGCTCAAGCTCATAACTAAAACGTTTGTAGGGCCAGAAAGCTCCTTTAATGCTTCCTGGTGCTGACCAATGTTTTCTCCGTGTGACCCCCATAATGAACCCTCCTTGTGCTGGGAGAAACATGTCAGGACATATTCCATTTGTGTAGACTTGGGTCTTATTCTGGTGCAGAATAGCTAATACTTTTGTAGGGCCAGAAAACCCCTTTAATGCTTCCTGGTGCTTACCAGTTTATTCTCCGTGTGATCCCCATGATGAATTCTCTTTGTGCTGGGAGTATCACGTTGGGACACTTTCAATTTGTGTAGACTTGCGTCTTATTCTGGTGCAGAATAGCTAAAACTTTTGTAGGGCCAGAAAACCCCTTTAATGCTTCCTGGTACTGACCAATTTATTCTCCGTGTGACCCCCATGATGAACCCTCTTTGTGCTGGGAGTAACACGTCGGGACACATTCCATTTGTGTAGACTTGGGTCTTATTCTGGTGCAGAATAGTTAAAACTTTTGTAGGGCCAGAAAACCCCTTTAATGCTTCCTGGTGTTTACCAGTTTATTCTCCGTGTGATCCCTATGATGAACCCTCTTTGTGACGGGAGTATCACGTCGGGACACTTTCAATTTGTGTAGACTTGCGTCTTATTCTGGTGCAGAATAGCTAAAACTTTTGTAGGGCCAGAAAACCCCTTTAATGCTTCCTGGTGCTGATCAGTTTATTCTCCGTGTGATCCTCATGATGAACCAAGTTGTTCCAGGAGAAACACGTCGGGACAAATTTCAGTTTGTGTAGACTTGGGTTTTATTCTGGTGCAGGTTTTGTGTTTATCCCTCTGTATTGTTAGGAATTGCTTCAACCTACATCTATCAGATTTGGTATTTAGGGTATTTTTGTATTTTGTGACATTTAACAAACTGAAGTTTTTAGTAATTTTGGACGATTCCCCAATTTGGCCTCCATAATCCATGACTAGAGGTCAACCACTGTCATCTACTCTGTCAGCTGAAGGATCCTGTTCGCTCTCAGGAGGGAGTTTCTGGAGATTATGTTACCGACATAGAAAAACAGCCAAAACTCAGTCAGGAACTTACAGATGTTTGTGAGAGTAAGAAATTCAGATAGAACACAAGGACCAGACGTTCCGTAAAATAGTCATCATTCATGGTCCTAACAATGGCTTCCAGATACTGCCAAGAGCTACAGAATGGCCAAATAACAAAAATGCTCCATAAAACACTTGTATTAAATAAATCAAAATATAAATTCCCAAAGTCCTCCAAATAAACACAAATGTGTATAAAACACAAAACTGGGTGCCACAAAGATATATTAAAAAGGAAGATGAACACCAGGACACAACACATAACAGAAAATATATTGACCCCTGGTGCAACATTGTGATCCTCAATTTCTATTCCAGCCATATCACCTTTATCCTGACATGTTTCTCTCCCTTTTTGATAGCAGGGATCATCAGGCGACCTCAGAGACATATGATAAAGTAAGATAAACACCAGGACTCGATGCATAACAAAAAAATATACTGACCGCAAGAGCGACATTGTGATCCTTAATATCAATTCCAGCCATATCACCTCTATCCTGACATGTTTCTCCCCCTTTTTGATAGCAGGGATCATCAGGGGACCACAGAAACATATGATAAAGTAAGATAAACACCAGGACTTGATGCATAACAGAAAAGATACTGACCCCTAGAACGACATTGTGATCCTTAATATCAATTCCAGCCATATCACATCTATCCTGACATGTTTCTCCCCCTTTTTGATAGCAGGTATCATCAGGCGACCTCAGAGACATATGATAAAGTAAGATAAACACCAGGACTCGATGCATAACAGAAAATATACTGACCGCAAGAGCGACATTGTGATCCTTAATATCAATTCCAGCCATATCACCTCTATCCTGACATGTTTCTCCCCCTTTTTGATAGCAGGGATCATCAGGGGACCACAGAAACATATGATAAAGTAAGATAAACACCAGGACTTGATGCATAACAGAAAAGATACTGACCCCTAGAACGACATTGTGATCCTTAATATCAATTCCAGCCATATCACATCTATCCTGACATGTTTCTCCCCCTTTTTGATAGCAGGGATCATCAGGGGACCACAGAGACATATGATAAAGTAAGATAAACACCAGGACTCGATGCATAACAGAAAATATACTGACCGCAAGAGCGACATTGTGATCCTTAATATCAATTCCAGCCATATCACCTCTATCCTGACATGTTTCTCCCCCCTTTTTAAAGCAGGGATAATCAGGGGACCTCAGAGATATATGAAAAAGGAAAATAAATACCAGGACTTGATGCATAACAAAAAATATAATGACCCTATTTCCAGTCATATCAACTCTATCCTGACATGTTTCTTCTCCTTTTTTGATAGCAGGGATCATCAGGGGACCACAAAGACAAACGATACAGAAAGATAAACACCAGGACTTGATGCATAACAGAAAATATACTGACCTCTAGTGCAACACTGTGACCCCCAATATCAATTCCAGTCATATCACATCTATCCTGACATGTTTCTCCCTACTTTATGATAGCAGGGATCATCAGGGGAGCACAAAGAACAGGATCATCATTTCAGTAAGTGAGTGCAAATAACATGGCTTCAGTTATGGATGAGCAAACCATAAGCATAACCATAAAAACCAAAAGACTACCACAATCCATAATATGGATCCCTCACTCAGGTTCCCATAGGATGTGAAGGGCGGGGGCTGCAGGTTCCCCTTGAATATAAAGGGTGAGGAGCACAGGATATCAGTTCCCCCTTCTGATGTCATTTTTGCTCTCAGACATGGTATAGGTAACTTGAATCTCCTATATTGCCATTTGTTCTCCCCAGCAGCGGCCCAGCTACATTTCAGAACTTATTCAAAGATGTCTTTCAAGGCCTTCTGGATTATTTGTGGTGACCTCTAGAGTAAAGTAATATTCTATCACAACCATCGTAACATACCAACATGAGCCACCTGAATGAAAATTGATGGTACTGTTGTGTCTCGGGGTGTAAGGGGAGGTATATGGGGCAGATGTTGTAGCCCAGGGGCAGGTATTATTAACCCCTAAATGTTCATGACGCTAGGGCGTAGTTTTCCTGGTAACCACCCGAAATGGTAGTACCGCTATCCCAAGGTTAGGCAGGGCAATAATAGTCCAAGACCAGGTTAGGGTTAACGGTAGCTTTACTGAGGTAGACAGATGGAAATAGTCTTTACAGCTCGGCCAGGATCCCAGAGAGGTGACCAGTAACACAGAAGGACCTTGCAGCTTGCTGGGACTTGTAATGACTTTGATAGACTTTAGGACAGCCACGCTGACTATAATAGACTTGACTTGACTGTAGGTAGTGACAGCAGACAGAGATGACTTGACTTGCTGACATGTGGCTGTAGGTAGGCTTGAGGCCTCCAGATGTGCTGGACACTGGCTCTGAGACGTCTGGTCTTTACTGCACCTCAGCAGAGAATGTGGTGGAAGAGAGAGATTGTAATGACTCCCCCTATTATAAAGGGGGGCTGAGCCAGAAGCCCAAAAGTCAAGCTGCAGGTCACCTGGTTAGCTGGTGCTCTCTGGGTAACATAACACATCAGGTGAACACATTATCATGTGACCAACTCAAAGGTCCTTAAAGGTCCTTTATACATAACACACATAATACTATACATAATATATATTATTATGGTGGAGACACTGCAGAAGGGCTCCTAGGACACAGAGGGACTCAACCTGACAGGGCCCAAGTAATGTACGGGACTATATCCTGTACTGGGACATCACAATACATATAGTCAGAAAGGTGTGAAACTGAGAAGAGGGACTTTTTTGGGGTACACAATCCTTCCATGGGGGATTTCTCATGGACCCTACTATAACACAAGCTGTATTTGACCGGCCTGTTCCCAAGAATGTGAAGGATGTTAGAAGATTTTTAGGTTTAGCAAAGTTGTTCTACTGCAAATGTAGGAAATACCCAAAAATGACCTCAACTTACCCTTGCCGTAACCCTATTTGTGGTTCTTCGTTGTTGAAGTAGATACTTCAGACTCGACAGCCATAGCAGGGTGGTCCCATAGAGCTGGTCATAAGAAGTTCTTTACCCCATGTGCCTACTTCTCTTTCCAGAGGATGGAATTAGATATGAAGAATTGTAACTATATAGTATGCATTCTGGAGGCATCTACTTGAAGGACCTTCTCATCCAGGAAAGGTCCTCCCCGGCCAACCAGAACAATGGTCTTTATGCTTTGCAAGATACGATTGCATTGTCTAGGAGTTGTAACAGGAAAGCCTTGACCGGAATATTCTCAGAGACCTAGTGGGAGACCAAAATTCTAACTACAAAGTACTATTTGAGGACAACCATCTTCAGTCTATGTTCTTAAAGGGATCATCTGCCCCTAGACATCATTTCCCCTATCCAGTGTCGGGTGTAGCGCTGGAGGCTTGTGATGTCACAGCCACGCCCCTGCTTCACGGCCAGTCATGCCCCCTCCCATAGACTTGCATTGAGGGGGCGTGGCCATGAAGTCATGAGCCTCCGCCCTGCATCGATAGTCATCCGGAAGTTCGCTCCATGTACCGGATGTCTGGGGTGCCGCAGCCAAGATCGCGGGGGGTCCCCAGCAGCGAGACCCTGGCAATCAGACATCTTATCCCCTGTCCTTTGAACAGAGGATAAGATGTCTAGGGGCAGAGTACCCCTTTAAGATTGTTTGACTGGAAGTTTCCTGTTATCACCTTAACTCCAGATCTGCAGATGTTACACTCATGGAGGTAGTAGATCAGCTGTACCTGTGTGGATGATGACTTGGGCCGTGTCAAGGAGTGGAGTCTAAGGTGCCGCTGGTTTTCACCAGAGCCCACCGCAAAGCAGGATGGACTTGCTGTGGCAGGCAGCACCCAGGTCGCTACACCTGACACGACACGTGGCACAGGAGGGATCTGGCAACTCGTGGTCAGTAAGGCAGAAGGTCAGGGCAGGCGGCACAGGTACGTGGTCAGGAACGTAGCAGGAGGTCAATAGGCAGGTGACACAGGAGCAAGTTCAGGTCACGGGACAATAGGTCAGAATACAGGTAGGCAAACAGGAAAACGCTTTCTCAATGGCACTAGGGCAAACAAAGATCTGGCAACAGATAGAGGGAGGTGCAAAAACTTATAAGGAAGGGACCAGTGCAATTACTAATTTGGGCGCACTGGCCTTTTAAATCTCAGAGCTCCAGCGCACACTCGCCCTAGGAGGCAGGGGCGCGCACGCCGGAGATAAGAGGCAGTGGGGAAGTCAGCAGGAGCAGAAGGTAAATGACGGCCCGAGATTCGCATGCAGGCGCATCCCGAGATCACATCAGGGTATATAGGCCGAACCTGTATCTTGCTCTATTTGGTGGCCAACAAACCAGGTTGATGTCCAGACGAATGTTTGCCTTGTGTCAAAATTGTGCTACAAGCTAAACACCTTGTTCATCGACCTCTAGGATTACTTCAACCTCCTCCCGTTCCTTCTCGTCCTTGGAGGTCTATTTTTATTAGTAGAACGTTTAAAATCCAAGGAAATAAAGGCTATTTTGGTAACAGTCGGTCATTTTTACCAGGATGACTCACTTTATACCCACTAAGGGAGAGCCTTCTGCCAAGGAGACTGGAGAATTGTTTATCGAGGACCATGTCCAATTTACACGACGTGCCTGACAGGGACGTTTCTGACCATGGAGTCCTGTCTACTTCTGGAAACGATTCTGTATCACCTTGGGGACTGAAGTAAACTCATCCACTGCCTTCAGTCCACAGTCTGATGGACAATGTGAGGGTACTTAGCCAACCCTGGGACAGTAACTACGATGGAACCAGAACTATCTCCAGGAGGACCGAGTTGACTGTGACCCTTCTTGGCCGGCAAGGTTCTTCAACCCATATACGTTCCTAATCTCCCTGTTTCTTCTTGACTTTCGGCTGTTACTCCAAGACTGACTATCACGCAACAGGATCGAGTATGGTGGACAGATCTGGACACCTATGAAGTATTTCCATAAGCTCCAGACTTTATTTAGGGATCTAATTTTGGATGAGCACCCTGCTCGAATTAGATTGGAAACCCTTCAGAGGGATAAGGATAATGGCGGACAGGCCATTCCTAATCCTTGGTTGTCTTATTTAGAAGCACAAGCACAGCAGGTTAAAGAGGTACTCCACTGGCCAGCATGGAACTAACTGTTTTCCCGCTGCGGGGGTCGATCACGCCCCCCTCGTGACACCACGGCCACGCCACCTCAATATAAGTCTATGGGACTCCCATAAACTTGCATTGAGGGAGTGTGGCCGTGAGGTCACAAGGGGGCGAGGTCAACCCCCGCAGCGCGAAAACATTGAGTTCCATGCTGGCCAGTGGAGTACCTCTTTAAAGGGGTACTCCGGTGGAAAACTCGTGCCAGAAAATTAAACAGATTTCTAAATTACTTCTATTAAAAAATCTTTACCCTTCCAGTACTTATTAGCAGCTGTATGCTATAGAGGAAATTCTTTTCTTTTTGAATTTCTTTTTTGACTTGTCCACAGTGCTCTCTGCTGACACCTCTGTCCGTGCCAGGAACTGTCCAGAGCAGCATAGGTTTGCTATGGGGATTTTCTTCTGGACAGTTCCTGATACGGGCATCAGGTGTCAGCAGAGAGCACTGTGGACAAGACAAAAAAGAAATTCAAAAAGTAAAGAATTTCCTCTGTGGCATACAGCTGCTAAAAAGTACTGGAAAAGTACCCTCCATAGGCTTGCATTGAGGGGGCGGAGCGTGATGTCACACAGGGGCGGAGCCGTGATGTCACTATGCCCCGTCCCACTTGATCGCCAGTAATCAGACCCGGAGCGAGCACGCTCCGGGGGCTGATTCTAACGGGGTGCGGCGTGGAAGATCACGGGGGTCCCCAGCGGCAGGATCTCCGCGATCAGGCATCTTATCCCCTATCCTTTGGATAGGGGATAAGATGTCTTAGCGCCGGTGTACCCCTTTAAGGACCGGGCTTGAGAAACACTGATCTGAGGACTCTTGGGACTGTATAAAACTGTGTCTGAACCCCTTTAAACCTTAACTCTAGGTGAGAATTATTAGGGATAGAGGGGGAGATTTATAAAAACCTGTACAGAGGAAAAGTTGACCAGTTGCCCATAGCAACCAATCAGATCGCTTCTTTCATTTCTAACAAGCTCTCTGAAAAGTGAAAGACGTGATCTGATTGGTTGCTATGAGCAACTGCACCATCCTATCTCTACACAGGTTCTGATAAATCTCCCTCAGAGTTCCTCTCCCTAACCCTACAAACCCTTAACTCCTATTGTTCTTTGTTTGGAGGAGATTTCCACAGACAAATCCCAAAAGCCTCTTGCTACTGTGGTGTCTCGGGGTGCGATGGTGAGGTGTATGGGGCAAATGTTGTAGCCCAGGGACAAGGTGTTGTTAACCCCTAAATGTTCGTGACGCCAGGGCGTAGTTTTCCCGGTAACCACTGAACGGTAGCACCGCTATCCCTAGGTTAGGCAGGGTAATAAAAGTCCAAGACCAGGTTAGGGTTACATAGTTAGTACGGTCGAAAAAAGACATATGTCCATCAAGTTCAACCAGGGAATTAAGGGGTAGGGGTGTGGCGCGATAACGGTAGCTTTACTGAGGTAGACAGATGGAAATAGTCTTTACAGCTCGGCCAGGATCCCAGAGAGGTGGCCAGTAACACAGAAGGACCTCGCAGCTTGCTGGGACTTGTAGTGACTTTGACAAACTTTAGGACAGCCACGCTGACTATAATAGACTTGACTGTAGGTAGTGACAGCAGACAGAGATGACTTGACTTACTGACATGTGGTCTTTATGTGCCTCAGGATCTAAGAGAGGTGGAAGAGAGAGATTGTAATGGCTGCCCCTCTTATAAAGGGGGGCTGAACCAGAAGCCCAAAAGTCAAGCTGCAGGTCACCTGGTTAGCTGGTGCTCTCTGGGTAACAAACACATCATGTGAACACATTATCATGTGACCAACTCAAAGGTCCATTGTCCGGGGGTTTTTCCGTTTTTGCATTTTCGTTTTTTGCTCCTTACCTTTAAAAAATCATAACTCTTTCAATTTTGCACCTAAAAATCCATATGATGCTTATTTTTTGCGCCACCAATTCTACTTTGTAATGACATCAGTCATTTTACCCAAAAATCTACGGCGAAACGGAAAAAAAATCATTGTGAGACAAAATTGAAGAAAAAACGCTGTTTTGTAACTTTTGGGGGCTTCCGTTTCTACACAGTACATTTTTCAGTAAAAATGACCCCTTCTCATTATTCTGTAGGTCCATACGATTAGAATGATCCCCGACTTATATAGGTGATTTTGTCGCACTTCTGGAAAAAATCATAACTACATGCAGGAAAATGTATACGTTTAAAATTGTCATCTTCTGACCCCTATAACTTTTTTATTTTTCCGCGTACGGGCCGGTATGAGGGCTGAAGTTTTTAGCGGTACCATTTTTGCATTGATCAGACTTATTGATTGCTTTTTATTCATTTTTTCATGATATAAAAAGTGACCAAGATTACACTATTTTGAACTTTGGAATTTTTTTGTGCGTACGCCATTGACCGTGCGCTTTATTTAGCGATACATTTTTATAATTCGGACATTTCTGCACGTGGCGATACCACATATGTTTATTTTTATTCACACTGGTTTTTTTTTTTAAATGGGAAAAGGGGGGTGATTCAAACTTTTATTAGGGAAAGGGTTAAATGATCTTTATTTACTTTGGTTTTTTTTTCACTTTTTTTTGCAGTGTTATAGCTCCCATAGGAGGCTATAACACTGCACACACTGATCTCTTATACTGATTATTGTTATCTCATAGAAGGCTATAACACTGCACACACTGATCTCTTACATTGATCATTGTTATCCCATAGGGACCTATAACACTGCACACACTGATCTTTTACATTGATCATTGTTATCCCATAGGAGGCTATAACACTGCACACACTGATCTCTTACATTGATCATTGTTATCTCATAGGGACCTATAACACTGCACACACTGATCTTTTACATTGATCATTGTTATCCCATAGGAGACTATAACACTGCACACACTGATCTTTTACATTGATCATTGTTATCCCATAGGAGGCTATAACACTGCACACACTGATCTCTTACATTGATCATTGTTATCTCATAGGGACCTATAACACTGCACACACTGATCTTTTACATTGATCATTGTTATCCCATAGGAGGCTATAACACTGCGCACACTGATCTTTTACATTGATCATTGTTATCCCATAGGAGGCTATAACACTGCACACACTGATCTTTTACATTGATCATTGTTATCTCATAGGAGGCTATAACACTGCGCACACTGATCTTTTACATTGATCATTGTTATCCCATAGAAGACTATAACACTGCACACACTGATCTTTTACATTGATCATTGTTATCCCATAGGAGACTATAACACTGCACACACTGATCTTTTACATTGATCATTGTTATCCCATAGGGGCCTATAACACTGCACACACTGATCTTTTACATTGATCATTGTTATCCCATAGGAGACTATAGCACTGAACACACTGATCTTTTACATTGATCATTGTTATCCCATAGGAGACTATTGCACTGAACACACTGATCTTTTACATTGATCATTGTTATCCCATAGGAGACTATAGCACTGTACACACTGATCTTTTACATTGATCATTGTTATCCCATAGGGGCTTATAAAACTGCACACACTGATCTTTTAGGTAAGGTAAGGGACCCTCCTGCTGTGTCTCAGCTGTTCAGGATGCCACAATTTCGCTGTGACGATCCCGAACAGCTCCCTGAGCTAAGTGGCAATGATTTACTTTCACTTTAGACGCAGTGTTCAACTTTGAACGCCGAGTCTAAAGGCTTAATAGCGCGCGGCACTGCTATCAGTACCACACGCTATTAGCCACGGGCCCGACCGCGCCCGACCCGCTATGACGCGCGTCCACGCCGTGGCCCCGCGTTGTAGAACGGGAGCAGACTCATGACGTGCTGGTACGTCATTGGTCCTGAAGGGGTTAAAGGTCCTTTATACATAACACACATAACACTATACATAATATATATTACTATGGGGGAGACACTGCAGGAGGGCTCCTAGGACACAGAGGGACTCAACCTGACAGGGCCTAAGTACTGTAGGGGACTATATCCCGTACTGGGACATCACACAGACACCTGAAACAACATCTACCTGACAGGGCCCAAGTACTGTACGGACTATATCCCGTACTGGGACATCACACAGACACCTGAAACAACATCTACCTGACAGGGCCTAAGTACTGTACGGGACTATATTCCATTCTGGGACATCACACAGACACCTGAAACAACATCTACCTGACAGGGCCCAAGTACTGTACGGACTATATCCCGTACTGGGACATCACACTACTTCCTCCATCTTGCTGAGACTGGATGTTCACTTGTATGTTCTCCTGGGACCAGCAGACCCTGCGCAGGAGCCGCCATCATACTGCGCTCAATGTCCCATAATGACCACAGAATGTTAACATTTTTTGCTCATTTATTGAAAAGGAATAAATATAATCTTGCGGTGACATAAGTATTCATACCCTTTACTCAGGATTTAGTTGAAGTCCCTTTGGCAGTGATTCCAGTCTCCAGTCTCCATGGGGATGAGGCCACAAGGTTTACACTCCTGGATTTGGGATTTTCCACCATTCTTCTCTGCAGATCCTCTCAGCTCTGTCCGGTTGGGACCATCGGTGGAAGCCATATTCACGTCTCCCCAGAGATGTTCCATTGGGTTTGGGCTCTGGCTGGGCCCCTCAAGGACATTCACAGAGTTGTCCCTAAGCCAATCCTATGTTGTCTTGGCCGTGTGTTTAGAGACATTGGGGGGGGGGGGTATTTATGAAGCATTTTACCCCTGTTTTCTGGGGTGAATTTGGCGCAGTGCGTTTTTGCACCTTTTCATTTACACACATTCCTTTCCTTGGCGGCAGTATGTGGCCCCGCTCACACTACGGAATTGCTGCGGAATTTTCGGGCGGAATTCCGCGGGCGCAATTCCGCAGTGTGAACGTTAACATTAGTGTGAATGGGTCTCCGCGAGATCCGTTCACACTGCGGAATATCAGCGGCAGACATTTCCGCCACTGAAAGTGTTCTGCGCGAAGAAAGAACATGTTCATTCTTTGCGCGGATTCCGCGAGCACTGCATAGCTGTCAATGGTGATGGCTCAGTGCCCCGCGGCCCTAGCGCCGAAGTATTTTCGGGGGCAGCCGCCAGGCGGAATCTCCACTCGCGGAATTCAGCCCCGAGAATTCCGTAGTGTGAACGGGGCCTGTGTGTTTTAAGTCGGGTGTTTGCAGTGGCCAGGAGTTTATGAAAATGCTACTTTTTTAAAAGGCGCAAAATTTGGCGCAAACCCTTTAAAAAGTCGCATATCACCTCCACAAAAAAAGTGGCATAGAAAACACACAACAAAAATTTGCTGAAATTGCTCATTAATATAAGCAGATCACCTTGTTATTGAAATATATCTATACATATACAGTCATGGCCGTAAATGTTGGCTCCCCTGAAATATTTCTAGAAAATGAAGTATTCCTCACAGGAAAGGATTGCAGTAACACACGTTTTGCTATACACATGTTTATTCCCTTTGTGTGTATTGGAACTAAACCAAAAAAGGAGGAAAAAAAAGCAAATTGGACATAATGTCACCAAACTCCAAAAATGGTCTGGACACAATTATTGGCACCCTTTCAAAATTGTGGAAAAATAAGATTGTTTCAAGCATGTGATGATCCTTTAAACTGTGGGCGATATAAAAATCACACCTGAAAGCAGATAAAAAGGAGAGAAGTTCACTTAGTCATTGCATTGTGTGTCTGTGTGTGCCACACTAAGCATGGACAACAGAAAGAGGATAAGAGAACTGTCTGAGGACTTGAGAACCAAAATTGTGGAAAAATATCAACAATCTCAAGGTTACAAGTCCATCTCCAGAGATCTAGATTTGCCATTGTCCACAGTGCGCAACGTTATCAAGAAGTCTGCAACCCATGGCACTGTAGCTAAGCTCCCAGGGCGTGGACGGAAGAGAACAAAATGATGAAAGGTGTCAACACAGGATAGTTCAGATTGTGGATAAGCAGCCCCAAACAAGTTCCAAAAATATTCAAGCTGTCCTGCAGGCTCAGGGAGCATCAGTGTCAGTGCGAACTCTCTGTCGACATTTAAATGAAATGAAACACTATGGCAGGAGACCCAGGAGGACCCCACTATGGAGGAGACCCAGGAGGACCCCACTATGGAGGAGACCCAGGAGGACCCCACTGCTGACACAGAGACATAAAAAAAACAAGACGTACAACCAAATCGAAAAACCAAAGCAAAAAGTGATAGCACACCAGAAAATATCAAAATTAATCTTTATAATACAAAAATAGCCATATATAGTTTAAAAACATTTAAAAAGGAGGTCCACAAAGCATTTCTGACCACCTTAAGCCATAGGAAGGAACCCAAGACCTGATCTGGGGCTCCCCCCACAAACAAGGACACCCATCTAATCTCTCAGCAATAAAGTGCAATGTTCTCTCTGTGACTTCTGGCCCCAACACAATAAAGCAAATAATACACAGATGGCAGCTGTAATAATCCAAGCAAGTAAACAAGAAATAATCTCACTAGAGACAAGGTAAACAATTTGTGCATAAAAAGTGCTTAACAATAGGTACACAGCAACTGCAACATCAAATAGTCAAGTATATCCGGTCACATCATGTAGTCGAAGGAGCAAATACATATACGTCACACTGTCATATGGAGAGCGGGTGTCCCCCCCCAAAAAACCTAGGTCCCCACGCGTTCCGTCACTCTTGGTGACTTCCTCAGGGATGCCCCTAAACCAGAGATCAGATGGAGACAATCCAAACCGCTTAAGCTTAGCAGGGGTATAATACAAACGTAAAACATATAGGATCAGCATGTCCCTGCTACTGACCACAGAGGCATAATACGAGCCCTCCACCTCCGTCCATTGACGCTCCGTCAGATCCAGGATATCAACCACCCAGTTAAAGAAGGCCAGGGAGAAAGGGCACGGCACAAGCGACTGGGGAAGGGCATAGGACTGGGTGAGAGGTTTAGAGAGATCCGTGGTGCCAGAAGAAGCTCCACCTCAGAGAAAATCGGTGTAAACTCTAGGGAGCCAAACTGCGCCTGAACAGCATGCCTAAGCTGAAAATACCTAAACAGGGCATTCCCAGGGATGCCATAGCGTTCCTGCATTTACACGAAGGATAGGAAAATCTGATCCTCCCGGGAAACAAGTGGGTGACAAATTGAACTCCACGAGTACCCCAAAAACTGGGCTTTTGTAACCCATGCAGGTGAGGCAAATGAACATTCCCCCACAAGGGACCCCTAGGAGATACCAGAGGCTGTGGAAATGTACTCAACACCACGGACAGAACCTTAGCTACAGTGAACAGAGGAGAAGGAAAGGAGGAGTTAGAGTGATACCTGTAGAGTGTATTGGTCAAAGCTTCATAGGATCCCATTATGGCACCAGCCAGGGCCGTCGCCAAGTTCGACAGATCCAGGTCGAGCCACCACGCTGCATATACCAATTGGGAGGCAAGAAAATAGTTATACACATCAGAGGCAGCCAAGCCACCACGTTACTTGGAGGCCTGGAGAAGGGCGAAGGAGGCTTTCCCTGCCAAAAGAAGGATCCCAGAGCACTGCACAGTGTGTTAAAATGTCTCTTAGGGGGAATGACTGGGACAGGTGAAATAGATATAGAAATTTAGGGAGGTAAATCATTTTGAAGATATTGATCCTACCCGCTAGGGAGAGAGGAAGGGCAGACCATGCGATTAGTCGCTCCACAGTTGAGTGCAGTAGTGGCTCCAAGTTGAGAGGCTCCAAGTTGAGAGGCATATAGTCTGACAAGGACAGAGTAACCTCCACTCCCATGCTGCCCCCACCATGATCACTGTAGGCATGGTATTGGGCAGGTGATGGGCAGTACCTGGTTTCCCCCAGACATGATGCTGCCCCCACCATGATCACTGTAGGGATGGTATTGGGCAGGTGATGGGCAGTGCCTGGTTTCCTCCAGACATGATGCTGCCCCCACCATGATCACTGTAGGGATGGTATTGGGCAGGTGATGGGCAGTGCCTGGTTTCCTCCACACATGATTCTGCCCCCACCATGATCACTGTAGGGATGGTAAAGGGCAGGTGATGGGCAGTGCCTGGTTTCCCCCAGGCATGATGCTGCCCCCACCATGATCACTGTAGTGATGGTATTGGGCAGGTGATGGGCAGTGCCTAGTTTCCCCCAGACATGATGCTGCCCCCACCATGATCACTGTAGGGATTATATTGGTCAGGTGAGGGGCAGTGCCTGGTTTCCTCCACACATGATGCGGCCCCCACCATGATCACTGTAGGGACGGTATTGGGCAGGTGATGGGCAGTGCCTGGTTTCCCCCAGACATGATGCTGCCCCCACCATGATCACCGTAGGGATGGTATTGGGCAGGTGATGGGTAGTGCCTGGTTTCCTCCAGACATGATGCTGCCCCCACCATGATCACTGTAGAGATGGTATTGGACAGGTGATGGGCAGTATCTGGTTTCCTCCAGACGTGATGATGCCTCCCCCCCCCACCATGATCACTGTAGGGACGGTATTGAGCAGGTGATGGACAGTGCCTGGTTTCCTCCAGACATGATGCTGCCCCCACCATGATCACTGTAGAGAGGGTATTGGAAAGGTGATGGGCAGTATCTGGTTTCCTCCAGAGATGATGATGCCCCCCCCCCCCCCCCCCCCCCCATGATCACTGTAGGGACGGTATTGGGCAGGTGATGGGTAGTGCCTGGTTTTCTCCATACATGATGCTGCCTCCACCATGATCACTGTAGGGATGGTATTGGGCAGGTGATGGGTAGTGCCTGGTTTCCTCCATACATGATGCTGCCCCCACAATGATCACTGTAGGGATGGTATTGGGCAGGTGATGGGCAGTACCTGGTTTCCTCCAGACATGATGCTGCCCCCACCATGATCACTGTAGGGATGGTATTGTGCAGGTGATGGGCAGTGCCTGGTTTCCTCCATACATGAAGCTGCTCCCACCATGATCACTGTGGGGATGGTATTGGGCAGGTGATGGGCAGTGCCTGGTTTCCCCCAGACATGATGCTGCCCCCACCATGATCACTGCAGTGATGGTATTGGGCAGGTGATGGGAAGTGCCTGGTTTCCCCCAGACATGATGCTGCCCCCACCATGATCACTGTAGTGAGGGTAATGGGCAGTTGATTGGCAGTGCCTGGTTTCCTGCTGACATGATGCTGCCCCCACCATGATCACTGTAGGTATGGTATTGGGCAGGTGATGGGCAGTGCCTGGTTTCCTCCTGACATGATGCTGCCCCTACCATGATCACTGTAGGGATGGTATTGGGTGGTGATGGGCAGTACCTGGTTTCCCCCAGACATGATGCTGCCCCCACCATGATCACTATAGGGATGGTATTGGGCAGGTGATGGGCAGTGCCTGGTTTCCCCCAGACATGATGCTGCCCTCACCATGATCACTGTAGGGATGGTATTGGGCAGGTGATAGGCAGTACCTGGTTTCCTCCAGACATGATGCTGCCCCCACCATGATCACTGTAGTGATGGTATTGGGCAGGTGATGGGCAGTGCCTAGTTTATCCCAGACATGATGCTACCCCCACCATGATCACTGTAGGGATAGTATTGGGCCGGTGATGGGCAGTGCCTGGTTTCCTCCAGACATGATGTGTGCCTCCACCATGATCACTGTAGGGATGGTAAAGGGCAGGTGATGGGCAGTGCCTGGTTTCCTCCAGACATGATGCTGCCCCCACCATGATCACTGTAGGGATAGTATTGGGCAGGTGATGGGCAGTGCCTGGTTTCCCCCAGACATGATGCTGCCCCCACCATGATCACTGTAGAGATGGTATTGGGCAGGTGATAGGCAGTGCCTGGTTTCTCCCCAGACATGATGCTGCCCCCACCATGATCACTGTAGGGAGGGTAATGGGCAGGTGATGTGCACTGCCTGGTTTCCTGCTGACATGATGCTGCCCCCACCATGATCACTGTAGGGAGGGTAATGGGCAGGTGATGTGCAGTGCCTGATTTCCCCCAGACATCATGCTGCCCCCACCATGATCACTGTAAGTATGGTATTGGGCAGGTGATGGGCAGTGCTTGGTTTCCTCCATACATGATGCTGCCCCCACCATGATCACTGTAGGGATAGTATTGGGCAGGTGATGGGCAGTGCTTGGTTTCCCCCAGACATGATGCTGCCCCCACCATGATCACTGTAGGGAGGGTAATGGGCAGGTGATGGGCAGTGCCTGGTTTCCCCCAGACATGATGCTGCCCCCACCATGATCACTGTAGGGAGGGTATTGGGCAGGTGATGGGCAGTGCCTGGTTTCTCCCCAGACATGATGCTGCCCCCACCATGATCACTGTAGGGAGGGTAATGGGCAGGTGATGGGCAGTGCCTGGTTTCCCCCAGACATGATGCTGCCCCCACCATGATCACTGTGGGGATGGTATTGGGCAGGTGATGGACAGTGCATGGTTTCTCCCCAGACATGATGCTGCCCCCACCATGATCACTGTAGGGAGGGTAATGGGCAGGTGATGGGCACTGCCTGGTTTCTTGCTGACATGATGCTGCCCCCACCATGATCACTGTAGGGATGGTATTGGGCAGTTGATGGGCAGTACCTGGTTTTCCCCAGACATGATGCTGCCCCCACCATGATCACTGTAAGGATGATATTGGGCAGGTTATGGGCAGTGCCTGGTTTCCTCCATACATGATGCTGCCCCCACCATGATCACTGTAGTGATGGTATTGGGCAGGTGATGGGCAGTGCTTGGTTTCCTCCATACATGATGCTGCCCCCACCATGATCACTGTAGGGATAGTATTGGGCAGGTGATGGGCAGTGCCTGGTTTCCCCCAGACATGATGCTGCCCCCACCATGATCACTATAGGGAGGGTAATGGGCAGGTGATGGGCAGTGCCTGGTTTCCCCCAGACATGATGCTGCCCCCACCATGATCACTGTAGGGAGGGTATTGGGCAGGTGATGGGCAGTGCCTGGTTTCTCCCCAGACATGATGCTGCCCCCACCATGATCACTGTAGGGAGGGTAATGGGCAGGTGATGGGCAGTGCCTGGTTTCCCCCAGACATGATGCTGCCCCCACCATGATCACTGTGGGGATGGTATTGGGCAGGTGATGGACAGTGCATGGTTTCTCCCCAGACATGATGCTGCCCCCACCATGATCACTGTAGGGAGGGTAATGGGCAGGTGATGGGCACTGCCTGGTTTCTTGCTGACATGATGCTGCCCCCACCATGATCACTGTAGGGATGGTATTGGGCAGTTGATGGGCAGTACCTGGTTTTCCCCAGACATGATGCTGCCCCCACCATGATCACTGTAAGGATGATATTGGGCAGGTGATGGGCAGTGCCTGGTTTCCTCCATACATGATGCTGCCCCCACCATGATCACTGTAGTGATGGTATTGGGCAGGTGATGGGCAGTGCTTGGTTTCCTCCATACATGATGCTGCCCCCACCATGATCACTGTAGGGATAGTATTGGGCAGGTGATGGGCAGTGCCTGGTTTCCCCCAGACATGATGCTGCCCCCACCATGATCACTATAGGGATGGTATTGGGCAGGTGATGGGCAGTGCCTGGTTTCTCCCCAGACATGATGCTGCCCCCACCATGATCACTGTAGGGAGGGTAATGGGCAGGTGATGGGCAGTGCCTGGTTTCCCCCAGACACGATGCTGCCCCCACCATGATCACTGTGGGGATGGTATTGGGCAGGTGATGGACAGTGCCTGGTTTCTCCCCAGACATGATGCTGCCCCCACCATGATCACTGTGGGGAGGGTAATGGGCAGGTGATGGGCACTGCCTGGTTTCTTGCTGACATGATGCTGCCCCCACCATGATCACTGTAGGGATGGTATTGGGCAGTTGATGGGCAGTACCTGGTTTTCCCCAGACATGATGCTGCCCCCACCATGATCACTGTAAGGATTATATTGGGCAGGTGATGGGCAGTGCCTGGTTTCCTCCATACATGATGCTGCCCCCACCATGATCACTGTAGGGATGGTATTGGGCAGGTGATGGGCAGTGCCTGGTTTCCTCCTGACATGATGCTGCCCCCACCATGATCACTGTAGGGATGGTATTGGGCAGGTGATAGGCAGTGCCTGGTTTCTCCCCAGACATGATGCTGCCCCCACCATGATCACTGTAGGGAGGGTAATGGGCAATTGATGTGCACTGCCTGGTTTCCTGCTGACATGATGCTGCCCCTACCATGATCACTGTAGGGATGGTATTGGGCAGGTGATGGGCAGTGCCTGATTTCCCCCAGACATCATGCTGCCCCCACCATGATCATTGTAAGGATGGTATTGGGCAGGTTATGGGCAGTGTCTGGTTTCCCCCAGACATGATGCTGCCCCCACCATGATCACTGTAGGGATGGTATTGGGCAGGTGATAGGCAGGCCTGGTTTCTCCCCAGACATGATGCTGCCCCCACCATGATCACTGTAGGGATGGTATTGGGCAGGTGATGGGCAGTGCCTGGTTTCCCCCAGACATGATGCTGCCCCCACCATGATCACTGTAGGGAGGGTAATGGGCAGGTGATGTGCACTGCCTGGTTTCCTGCTGACATGATGCTGCCCCCACCATGATCACTGTAGGTATGGTATTGGGCAGGTGATGGGCAGTGCCTGATGTCCCCCAGACATCATGCTGCCCCCACCATGATCACTGTAAGGATGGTATTGGGCAGGTTATGGGCAGTGCCTGGTTTCCTCCTGACATGATGCTGCCCCCCCACGATGATCACTGTAGGGATGGTATTGGGCAGGTGATGGGCAGTGCTTGGTTTCCTCCATACATGATGCTGCCCCCACCATGATCACTGTAGGGATAGTATTGGGCAGGTGATGGGCAGTGCCTGGTTTCCCCCAGACATGATGCTGCCCCCACCATGATCACTATAGGGATGGTATTGGGCAGGTGATGGGCAGTGCCTGGTTTCTCCCCAGACATGATGCTGCCCCCACCATGATCACTGTAGGGAGGGTAATGGGCAGGTGATGGGCAGTGCCTGGTTTCCTGCTGACATGATGCTGCCCCCACCATGATCACTGTAGGGATGGTATTGGGCAGGGGATGGGCAGTGTCTGGTTTCCTCCTGACATGATGCTGCCCCCACCATGATCACTGTAGGGATAGTATTGGGCAGGTGATGGGCAGTGCCTGATTTCCTCCAGACATGATGCTGCCCCCACCATGATCACTGTAGTGATGGTATTGGGCAGGTGCTGGGCACTGCCTGGTTTCCCCCAGACATGATGCTGCCCCAACCATGATCACTGTAGAGATGGTATTGGGCAGGTGATGGGCAGTGCCTGGTTTCCTCCAGACATGATGCTGCCCCCACCATGATCACTGAAGGGATGGTATTGGGCAGGTGATGAGCAGTGCCTGGTTTCCTCCACACATGATGCTGCCCCCACCATGATCACTGTAGGGATGGTATTGGGCAGGTGGTGGGCAGTGCCTGGTTTCCTCCACACATGATGCTGCCCCCACCATGATCACTGTAGGGATGGTATTGGGAAGGTGATGGGCAGTGCCTGGTTTCCCCCAGACATGATGCTGCCCCCACCATGATCTCTGTAGGGATGGTATTGGGCAGGTGATGGGCAGTGCCTGGTTTCCCCCAATGATTCTGTCCCCACCATGCTTAACTGTAGGAATGGTATTGGGCAGGTGATGGGCAGTGCCTGGTTTCCCCCAGACATGATGCTGCCCCAACCATGATCACTGTAGGGATGGTATTGGGCAGGGGATGGGCAGTGGATGGTTTCCTCCAGACATGATGCTGCCCCTACCATGATCACTGTAGGGATGGTATATGGCAGGTGATGGGCAGTGCCTGGTTTCCTCCAGACATGATGCTGCCCCCACCATGATCACTGTAGGGATGGTAATGGGCAGGTGATTGGCAGTGCCTGGTTTCCCCCAGACATGATGCTGCCCCCACCATGATCACTGTAGGTATGGTATTGGGCAGGTGATGGGCAGTACCTGGTTTCCCCCAGACATGATGCTGCCCCACCATGATCACTGTAAGGATGGTATTGGGCAGGTGATGGGCAGTGACTGGTTTCCTCCTGACATGATGCTGCCCCCACCATGATCACTGTAGGGAAGGTATTGTGCCGGTGATGGGCAGTGCCTGCTTTCTCCCAGACATGATGCTGCCCCCACCATGATCACTGTAGGGATGGTATTGGGCAGGTGATGGTCAGTGCCTGGCTTCCTCCAGACATGATGCTGCCCCCACCATGATCACTGTAGGAATGGTATTGGGCAGTTGATGGGCAGTGCCTGGTTTCCCCCAGACATGATGCTGCCCCCACCATGATCACTGTAGGGATGGTATTGGGCAGGTGATGGGCAGTGCCTGGCTTCCTCCAGACATGATGCTGCCCCCACCATGATCACTGTAGGAATGGTATTGGGCAGGTGATGGGCAGTGCCTGGTTTCCCCCAGACATGATGCTGCCCCCACCATTATCACTGTAGGGATGGTATTGGCAGGTGATGGGCAGTGCCTGGTTTCCTCCAGACATGATGCTGCCCCCACCATTATCACTGTAGGGAGGGTAATGGGCAGGTGATGTGCACTGCCTGGTTTCCTGCTGACATGATGCTGCCCCCACCATGATCACTGTAGGTATGGTATTGGGCAGGTGATGGGCAGTGCCTGATGTCCCCCAGACATGATGCTACCCCCACCATGATCACTGTAGGAATGGTATTGGGCAGGTGATGGGCAGTGCCTGGTTTCCCCCAGACATGATGCTGCCCCCACCATTATCACTGTAGGGATGGTATTGGCAGGTGATGGGCAGTGCCTGGTTTCCTCCAGACATGATGCTGCCCCCACCATGATCACTGTAGGGATGGTATTGTGCCGGTGATGGGCAGTGCCTGCTTTCTCCCAGACATGATGCTGCCCCCACCATGATCACTGTAGGGATGGTATTGGGCAGGTGATGGGCAGTGCCTGGCTTCCTCCAGACATGATGCTGCCCCCACCATGATCACTGTAGGAATGGTATTGGGCAGGTGATGGGCAGTGCCTGGTTTCCCCCAGACATGATGCTGCCCCCACCATGATCACTGTAGTGATGGTATTGGGCAGGTGATGGGCAGTGCCTGGTTTCCTCCAGACATGATGCTGCCCCCACCATGATCACTGTAGGGATTGTATTGGGCAGGTGATGGGCAGTACCTGGTTTCCCCCAGACATGATGCTGCCCCCACCATTATCACTTTAGGGATGGTATTGGCAGGTGATGGGCAGTGCCTGGTTTCCTCCAGACATGATGCTGCCCCCACCATGATCACTGTAGGGATGGTAATGGGCAGGTGATTGGCAGTGCCTGGTTTCCTCCAGACATGATGCTGCCCCCACAATGATCACTGTAGGGATGGTAATGGGCAGGTGATGGGCAGTGCCTGGCTTCCTCCAGACATGATGCTGCCCCCACCATGATCACTGTAGGAATGGTATTGGGCAGGTGATGTGCAGTGCCTGGTTTCCCCCAGACATGATGCTGCCCCCACCATGATCACTGTGGGGATGGTATTGGGCAGGTGATGGGCAGTGCCTGGTTTCCTCCAGACATGATGCTGCCCCCACCATGATCACTGTAGGGATTGTATTGGGCAGGTGATGGGCAGTACCTGGTTTCCCCCAGACATGATACTGCCCCCACCATTATCACTTTAGGGATGGTATTGGCAGGTGATGGGCAGTGCCTGGTTTCCTCCAGACATGATGCTGCCCCCACCATGATCACTGTAGGGATGGTAATGGGCAGGTGATTGGCAGTGCCTGGTTTCCTCCAGACATGATGCTGCCCCCACAATGATCACTGTAGGGATGGTAATGGGCAGGTGATGGGCAGTGCCTGGTTTCCCCCAGACATGATGCTGCCCCCGCCATGATCACTGTAGGGATGGTAATGGGCAGGTGATGGGCAGTGCCTGGTTTCCTCCAGACATGATGCTGCCCCCACCATGATCACTGTAGGAATGGTAATGGGCAGGTGATGGGCAGTGCCTGGTTTCCTCCAGACATGATGCTGCCCCCACCATGATCACTGTAGGGATGGTAATGGGCAGGTGATGGGCAGTGCCTGGTTTCCTCCAGACATGATGCTGCCCCCACCATGATCACTGTAGGGATGGTATTGGACAGGTAATGGGCAGTGCCTGGTTTCCTCCAGACATGATTCTTAGAAATGAGGCTAAAAACCAAAATCTTGGTTTCATTAATCCAGAGTGCCTTTAGATCACTTTCTGTAATCTCCATCATCTTTCATGTGTTATTACTGAGGTTTCTTTTTGCCACAACGCTCCGATTGTGGAGGCTGCCGCGATGGTTCTGGACCCTCTTGAAGTTTCTCCCTTCTGTACACAGGATGTTTGGAGCTCAGTCAGAGGGACCATTGGATTCTTGGTCTCGTCTTATTAAGGTCCTTCTACCCCGATTACTTAATTTGGTGGAGCGGCAGCTCTAGGTAGAGTCCCGGTTGCTCCTTCTTCTTCCATATAAGAATTATAGAGGCCACTGACCTTCTGAGAAAATTTCAGTGCAGTAGAAATGTTTTGTCCCATTCTCCAGATCAATGGCTCCACACAATACTGTCTCCGAGCTCTACAGGCAGTTCTTTCTACCTCATGGCTTGGTTTTTACTCAGATATACATTGTCAGCTGTGAGCACATATGTACAGTAGACAGCGATGTGTCTTCCCAAATCAGGTGACTCCAACCAAGGTGCAGAAACACTTCAGAGATGATCATGAGAAATATGAAGCACAAGAGCTAAATTGGAAGTGTCATAGCAAAGGGTCTGAATACTTATGTCCATTCTGGTTATTCCCTTTAATATCTTTACAAACATTTCTCAAGTTCTGTGATCACTTTGGGAGATTCAGGGCAGAATGATGGGAAACACAAGGAGCAGCATAACAAAATGTGACAGAAGTGAAAGGGTCTGAAGACTTTCTCTACATAATGTATATTGAGGTCATGTGTTCAGCCTATACAGCCGTCCGTGTCCTTCTACCTAGAATATATAAACCATATGTCCGGCTGATATTGGAGAATTCTTACAACCCTTCACATATGGATCGCATAATACACAGGATTGTGAGAAAACTGAAAGCCCAGAGCACCATCTGGATGAAGTCCCAGTCCTGCCCTGGGGCCACTCCGCATAAACACCCTGACATTTCTTACAAGCCAAGGAGAAGGGTGGGAGACACCAACGAGAAGAACAGATGGAGGATATTAGTGGAAGGGGGGAGCAGAATCACGAGACACAGGAGGTGAACAATAAAATCTACGCTGAAGGATCTAGACGTAGGTTCAGTGCACAAGTACGACAAGATGGAGACAAGGGGGTAACCGAGGGGGCAGGGTATGAAGACGGGGGTAGTTTTGGTCAGCAAAGGGCTACATGTCATAAACTGGTTTAACCCAAAAAGCCATAAAGTCCAGGTGAAGACACAGAGACGTGCTATGTAATGTTTATTGCAGACTCAGTAGACAACCTTTGGTTATGACACCATCTAAGAACCCGCTATAGAGCGATGGTATAAAAACTTAGGACTTCACAGCCGGGGCGAAGCCAACTCTGTTACTGCCGCGATCGAACGCTACAAAATACTCCCGGATGAAGATATCGCCAAGGATCCAAGGACCAGAAGTCGTCTGGAAGCCACTGGTGCAGGATCCGGAGAACTGGAAGACACAAAATAATAAAAGAACCTCAACTAGTGGACGTGTAGAACATTGTCCTGCGAATTGTACATGGTCCATCTCTGCGGTCCTGGACAGACAGTAGAAGTCTCAGGCTTAGAATGGTGTAAAGTAATAATAAAATAATAACACAAGCCATGTTCACCTCACCGAGTCTCGCTGCTACAGTTCCAACACCCTTTCAGTTCCTGCCAAGCTCTTAACGAAGATATGTGACAGCTACGGCCAAACACCGGCTGTAACTGGTCATTGAGGTTGCCGGAGATTGGCTGCAAGAATCACATGTCCATGTCATGAGAAAGTAGGAAGTGCAGGGACCTACGGGGCCCAGGAACAGGAATGTTGGGGGGTCTGTGAGGCAGTTTCTCCCCCAGCCTTCTATCTCTGCTATATGAGGGTGTGAGGAGGCAATTGTAGAGTGAATAGTAGATTCCGAGCGCTCAGACTTAGAGAGATAATGAGGAAAGATTTCTGGTGACACTTCAGGGCTATTGGACATGGCTTCATGCTTGCTTGTTACAGTAGCTACGATAGAACAGAACAGCCTGGAACTGCATATGTGCCGGCTCCTCTTCATCAGGACATGGCAGCCGTCTCATCAGACCAGGATCAGCACCAGGGTCAGGAGACTCTTGTTCTCACCGATCTGTAGCCATCAGACATTTATGGTATTTCCTGTGGGTAGCCATAAATCTCTGAGGTGTGCATGCAACTGTAAAGACTAGCATGCCTAGGATGGTCATGAACGCACAAGCTTATGGCTGAGGCCTGTCTCATAGGAGGCTCCTGGATGTCCCGGGAAAAAGGAATGTAATTGTTACTTCATCTCTTCATTCCTCATCTCTTTTCCTACTTCTCCCCTCTCTCTTCTCTCATCTCCTTTTCTCTCCTCACCTCTTCTCTCTCCTCCCCTCTCCTCTTCTCACCTCTTTATTTTTTGTTTCTTGTCTTCTCTCATCACGCCTCTTCTTTTCTTATCTCTCTTCTCTCCTTTCTTCTCTTCTCTCCTCTTCTCTCCTCTCTTCTTATCTCTCTTCTTGTGTTCTCTCCTCACATCTGTTCTCATCTTTCCTCACCTCTCTTCTCACCTCTTCTTTTCTTACCTCTTTTCTATCCTCACCTCTCTTCTCCTCTTCTCTCCTTACCTCTCTCCTCTTTTCTTCTTACCTTACCTTCCTCCTCATCTTCTCTCCTCTTCTCTCCTCACCTCTCTTCTCATCTCTCCTCTTCTCACCTCTCTTCTCTCCTCTCTCCGCTTCTCACCTCTCTTCTCTTGTCTTCTCATCTCTCCTCTCTTCACCTCTCTTTTCTTGTCTTCTCTCCTTACCTCTTTTCTCATCTCTGCTCACATCTCTTCTCTCTTTTGTTTTCTCTCCTCACCTCTCTTCTCTCCTCATGTCCCTTCTCTTCTCCCCTCTTTTCTCCTCACCTCTCCTCTCTCCTCTCTTTTCTCCTCACCTCTCTTCTCTCCTCACCTCTCCTCTCTTTTCTCCTCACCTCTCTTCTCTCCTCACCTCTCCCCTCTTTTCTCCTCACCTCTCCTCTCTCCTCTCTTTTCTCCTCACCTCTCTTCTCTCCTCACCTCTCCTCTCTTTTCTCCTCACCTCTCTTCTCTCCTCACCTCTCCTCTCTTTTCTCCTCACCTCTCTTCTCTCCTCACCTCTCTTCTCTCCTCACCTCACCTCTCTTTTCTCCTCACCTCTCTTCTCTCCTCACCTCTCCTCTCTTTTCTCCTCACCTCTCTTCTCTCCTCACCTCTCCTCTCTTTTCTCCTCACCTCTCTTCTCTCCTCACCTCTCCTCTCTTTTCTCCTCACCTCTCTTCTCTCCTCACCTCTCCTCTCTTTTCTCCTCACCTCCCCTCTCTCCTCACCTCTCCTCTCTTCACATCTCTCCTCTCTGCTTCTCACCTCTCTCCTCTCCTCATGTCTCTTCTCTTCTCTCCTCTTTTCACCTCACCTCTCTTCTCTCCTCACCTCTCCTCTCTTCTCTCCTCATGTCTCTTCTCTACTCACCTCTTCTCACATCTCTCCTATTCTCTTCTCACCTCTCCTCTCTTCTCTCTTCACCTCTCTTCTCTCCTCTCCGCACATCTCTTCTCTCCTCTCCTCTTCTCTCCTCTTCTCTCCTCTCCTCTTTTTTCCCTCTTCACCTCTCCCTCCCCCTTCTTTTCCAGTATCTATCCTGCATCTGTTCTTTTCACTGGTTACCGGTCTCAGTTATCTAACATTGTACCTGTCATATAATAAAATGACAGAGGGGTATATCAAAACTTTTGATATTACAATGAGCGGGGATGGCGGGGGAGGGAGGTTGTCTGAGCACTCCGCTCTGTGTGTGAGGAGACAACCCATAGACTTTCTAGTGTAGTCAATAGTCTGTCCTTAGAATGTCATACTTTCTTTCAAATAAAATAACTTTTTTATTATCTTGTGCTTCCCCTATGAAAATATCATTATGACCGGTGGCACCCGACAACCTCTTCTTTGTCCTACATCATTGCCTCTTGTATCTTCCATCTTTGATGCTTCCCCCATGTGGCCAATACGATGAGATGTGGTTGGTTCCATCACACTTCTGGTTGCCTGGAATGACTGACATTAGGGTTGTCCACGGCTGCTGTGGGTAATAGGTTGTGTACCAGAAGACTGGTAATGTGGCGACACTCTACATACACAACTTCCTGTCATGTGACGTCCAGTGAATGTGTGGAGGCCACATGACAGGAAGTCAATGCACAGAGGTGCTAGCCTGGTGATGCTACTATGGAAACCCCAGAGCAAGCGGAATATTTCCAGGAGATCTGGAGAAAGCGAGGACAATGAGACCTTCACCTTTATCACTAGAATCTTATGTCCAGATTTAGGAGAAACGGGACTTCTCTATTGTGGTGACAGCTATGATAGGACACTCACCTGGGTGATATAAGCCGCTGCCGGTACAGTGTACTCCATCCCGTTGATAGTTATGATCATGTCCGGCAGGGAGCTGACGTGGTCACAGGTCACATGGTACTAGAATCCACAAGATGGTCATATTAATAAATGGCTCCACCATGTAGGGCGGGATCCATAATACAATATTATCATCTACTGTCTACAAGTCTAATCATTAATCTGCAAAGTCCACCCGTAAGATAAAGGGTAAAGGTCATGGAGTGATTATCGGACGAATAGGTCAATGGCGGATTGGGTTATTGTGACCAATGGCTGATCGGGTTCTTTTGACCAATGGCTGATCGGGTTCTTTTGACCAATGGCTGATCAGGTAATTTTGACCAAGGGCTGATCGGATTGTTTTGACCAATGGCTGATCGGGTTGTTTTTTACCAATGGCTGATCAGGTTATTTTGACCAATGGCTGATCAGGTAATTTTGACCAAAGGCTGATCAGGCCATTTTGACCAATGGCTGTTTGGATTGTTTTGAACAATGACTGGTCAGGTTGTTTTGACCAATGGCTGATCAGGTTGTTTTGACCAACAGCTGATTGGGAAGTTTTGACCAGTCAATAAATGATCTCTCTATATAACTGTGTGAAGGTCCCAATAAAAGCCAAAACAATAGATTATTCTTGTCCCTGAGGACCCTAAGATCTGTCCAGTTTCCAGAATGGACAGGAAGGAATTTTTCCCACTTTATGGTGAGTTGGGTCTCCACCATATATTGTGGTTTGTCACGTTCTCGGGGTCGGCTGCAGTTTGTAAGAACAGAAAGAATGAAATTGATGGACTTAGGTCTCTTCTCATCCATCCCACAGATTATATAACTAGGCTACGTTGTAGAATAGACACAGATGTAGTGATAGTTGTGGTATAGTCCTATATGTAGTGCCATGTTAGTTGTGATGTAGTGATAGTTGTGGTATAGTACTATATGTAGTGCCATGTTAGTTGTGATGTAGTGATAGTTGTGGTATAGTCCTATATGTAGTGCCATGTTAGTTGTGATGTAGTGATAGTTGTGGTATAGTCCTATATGTAGTGCCATGTTAGTTGTGATGTAGTGATAGTTGTGGTATAGTCCTATATGTAGTGCCATGTTAGTTGTGATGTAGTGATAGTTGTGGTATAGTCCTATATGTAGTGCCATGTTAGTTGTGATGTAGTGATAGTTGTGGTATAGTCCTATATGTAATGCCATGTTAGTTGTGATGTAGTGATAGTTGTGGTATAGTACTATATGTAATGCCATGTTAGTTGTGATGTAGTGATAGTTGTGGTATAGTCCTATATGTAATGCCATGTTAGTTGTGATGTAGTGATAGTTGTGGTATAGTACTATATGTAATGCCATGTTAGTTGTGATGTAGTGATAGTTGTGGTATAGTCCTATATGTAGTGCCATGTTAGTTGTGATGTAGTGATAGTAGTGGTATAGTCCTATATGTAGTGCCATGTTAGTTGTGATGTAGTGATAGTTGTTGTATAGTCCTATATGTAATGCCATGTTAGTTGTGATGTAGTGATAGTTGTGGTATAGTACTATATGTAGTGCCATGTTAGTTATGCTGTAGTGATAGTTGTGGTATAGTCCTATATGTAGTGCCATGTTAGTTGTGATGTAGTGATAGTTGTGGTATAGTCCTATATGTAGTGCCATGTTAGTTGTGATGTAGTGATAGTTGTGGTATAGTCCTATATGTAGTGCCATGTTAGTTGTGATGTAGTGATAGTTGTGGTATAGTCCTATATGTAGTGCCATGTTAGTTGTGATGTAGTGATAGTTGTGGTATAGTCCTATATGTAGTGCCATGTTAGTTGTGATGTAGTGATAGTAGTGGTATAGTCCTATATGTAGTGCCATGTTAGTTGTGATGTAGTGATAGTTGTTGTATAGTCCTATATGTAATGCCATGTTAGTTGTGATGTAGTGATAGTTGTGGTATAGTACTATATGTAATGCCATGTTAGTTGTGATGTAGTGATAGTTGTGGTATAGTCCTATATGTAATGCCATGTTAGTTGTGATGTAGTGATAGTTGTGGTATAGTACTATATGTAGTGCCATGTTAGTTATGCTGTAGTGATAGTTGTGGTATAGTCCTATATGTAGTGCCATGTTAGTTGTGATGTAGTGATAGTTGTGGTATAGTCCTATATGTAGTGCCATGTTAGTTGTGATGTAGTGATAGTTGTGGTATAGTCCTATATGTAGTGCCATGTTAGTTGTGATGTAGTGATAGTAGTGGTATAGTCCTATATGTAGTGCCATGTTAGTTGTGATGTAGTGATAGTTGTTGTATAGTCCTATATGTAATGCCATGTTAGTTGTGATGTAGTGATAGTTGTGGTATAGTACTATATGTAGTGCCATGTTAGTTGTGATGTAGTGATAGTTGTGGTATAGTCCTATATGTAGTGCCATGTTAGTTGTGATGTAGTGATAGTAGTGGTATAGTCCTATATGTAGTGCGATGTTAGTTGTGATGTAGTGATAGTTGTGGTATAGTCCTATATGTAGTGCCATGTTAGTTGTGATGTAGTGATAGTTGTGGTATAGTACTATATGTAATGCCATGTTAGTTGTGATGTAGTGATAGTTGTGGTATAGTCCTATATGTAGTGCCATGTTAGTTGTGATGTAGTGATAGTTGTGGTATAGTCCTATGTGTAATGCCATGTTAGTTGTGATGTAGTGATAGTTGTGGTATAGTCCTATATGTAGTGCCATGTTAGTTGTGATGTAGTGATAGTTGTGGTATAGTACTATATGTAGTGCCATGTTAGTTGTGATGTAGTGATAGTTGTGGTATAGTACTATATGTAATGCCATGTTAGTTGTGATGTAGAGATAGTTGTTGTATAGTCCTATATGTAGTGCCATGTTAGTTGTGATGTAGTGATAGTTGTGGTATAGTCCTATATGTAGTGCCATGTTAGTTGTGATGTAGAGATAGTTGTTGTATAGTCCTATATGTAATGCCATGTTAGTTGTGATGTAGTGATAGTTGTGGTATAGTCCTATATGTAGTGCCATGTTAGTTGTGATGTAGTGATAGTTGTGGTATAGTCCTATATGTAGTGCCATGTTAGTTGTGATGTAGTGATAGTTGTGGTATAGTCCTATATGTAGTGCCATGTTAGTTGTGATGTAGTGATAGTTGTGGTATAGTCCTATATGTAGTGCCATGTTAGTTGTGCTGTAGTGATAGTTGTTGTATAGTCCTATATGTAGTGCCATGTTAGTTGTGCTGTAGTGATAGTTGTGGTATAGTACTATATGTAGTGCCATGTTAGTTGTGATGTAGTGATAGTTGTGGTATAGTACTATATGTAGTGCCATGTTAGTTGTGCTGTAGTGATAGTTGTGGTATAGTCCTATATGTAGTGCCATGTTAGTTGTGATGTAGTGATAGTTGTGGTATAGTCCTATATGTAGTGCCATGTTAGTTGTGCTGTAGTGATAGTTGTGGTATAGTCCTATATGTAGTGCCAGTTGTGATGTAGTGATAGTTGTGGTATAGTCCTATATGTAGTGCCAGTTGTGATGTAGTGATAGTTGTGGTATAGTACTATATGTAGTGCCAGTTGTGATGTAGTGATAGTTGTGGTATAGTACTATATGTAGTGCCAGTTGTGATGTAGTGATAGTTGTGGTATAATACTATATGTAGTGCCAGTTGTGATGTAGTGATAGTTGTGGTATAATACTATATGTAGTGCCAGTTGTGCTGTAGTGATAGTTGTGGTATAATACTATATGTAGTGCCATGTTAGTTGTGATGTAGTGATAGTTGTGGTATAGTCCTATATGTAGTGCCATGTTAGTTGTGATGTAGAGATAGTTGTGGTATAGTACTATATGTAGTGCCATGTTAGTTGTGCTGTAGTGATAGTTGTGGTATAGTCCTATATGTAGTGCCATGTTAGTTGTGATGTAGTGATAGTTGTGGTATAGTACTATATGTAGTGCCATGTTAGTTGTGCTGTAGTGATAGTTGTGGTATAGTCCTATATGTAGTGCCAGTTGTGATGTAGTGATAGTTGTTGTATAGTCCTATATGTAATGCCATGTTAGTTGTGATGTAGTGATAGTTGTGGTATAGTCCTATATGTAGTGCCATGTTAGTTGTGATGTAGTGATAGTTGTGGTATAGTCCTATATGTAGTGCCATGTTAGTTGTGATGTAGTGATAGTTGTGGTATAGTCCTATATGTAGTGCCATGTTAGTTGTGATGTAGAGATAGTTGTGGTATAGTCCTATATGTAGTGCCATGTTAGTTGTGATGTAGAGATAGTTGTGGTATAGTCCTATATGTAGTGCCATGTTAGTTGTGATGTAGAGATAGTTGTGGTATAGTCCTATATGTAGTGCCATGTTAGTTGTGCTGTAGTGATAGTTGTGGTATAGTCCTATATGTAGTGCCATGTTAGTTGTGATGTAGTGATAGTTGTGGTATAGTCCTATATGTAGTGCCATGTTAGTTGTGATGTAGTGATAGTTGTGGTATAGTCCTATATGTAGTGCCATGTTAGTTGTGATGTAGTGATAGTTGTGGTATAGTCCTATATGTAGTGCCATGTTAGTTGTGATGTAGTGATAGTTGTGGTATAGTCCTATATGTAATGCCATGTTAGTTGTGATGTAGTGATAGTTGTGGTATAGTCCTATATGTAGTGCCATGTTAGTTGTGATGTAGTGATAGTTGTGGTATAGTCCTATATGTAGTGCCATGTTAGTTGTGCTGTAGTGATAGTTGTTGTATAGTCCTATATGTAGTGCCATGTTAGTTGTGCTGTAGTGATAGTTGTGGTATAGTCCTATATGTAGTGCCATGTTAGTTGTGATGTAGTGATAGTTGTGGTATAGTCCTATATGTAGTGCCATGTTAGTTGTGATGTAGTGATAGTTGTGGTATAGTCCTATATGTAGTGCCATGTTAGTTGTGATGTAGAGATAGTTGTGGTATAGTCCTATATGTAGTGCCATGTTAGTTGTGATGTAGAGATAGTTGTGGTATAGTCCTATATGTAGTGCCATGTTAGTTGTGATGTAGAGATAGTTGTGGTATAGTCCTATATGTAGTGCCATGTTAGTTGTGATGTAGAGATAGTTGTGGTATAGTCCTATATGTAGTGCCATGTTAGTTGTGATGTAGTGATAGTTGTGGTATAGTCCTATATGTAGTGCCATGTTAGTTGTGATGTAGTGATAGTTGTTGTATAGTCCTATATGTAGTGCCATGTTAGTTGTGATGTAGTGATAGTTGTGGTATAGTACTATATGTAATGCCATGTTAGTTGTGATGTAGTGATAGTTGTGGTATAGTCCTATATGTAGTGCCATGTTAGTTGTGATGTAGTGATAGTTGTGGTATAGTCCTATATGTAGTGCCATGTTAGTTGTGATGTAGTGATAGTTGTGGTATAGTACTATATGTAGTGCCATGTTAGTTGTGATGTAGTGATAGTTGTGGTATAGTACTATATGTAATGCCATGTTAGTTGTGCTGTAGTGATAGTTGTGGTATAGTCCTATATGTAGTGCCATGTTAGTTGTGATGTAGTGATAGTTGTGGTATAGTCCTATATGTAGTGCCATGTTAGTTGTGATGTAGTGATAGTTGTGGTATAGTACTATATGTAGTGCCATGTTAGTTGTGATGTAGTGATAGTTGTGGTATAGTACTATATGTAATGCCATGTTAGTTGTGATGTAGTGATAGTTGTGGTATAGTCCTATATGTAGTGCCATGTTAGTTGTGATGTAGTGATAGTTGTGGTATAGTACTATATGTAGTGCCATGTTAGTTGTGATGTAGTGATAGTTGTGGTATAGTCCTATATGTAGTGCCATGTTAGTTGTGATGTAGTGATAGTTGTGGTATAGTCCTATATGTAGTGCCATGTTAGTTGTGCTGTAGTGATAGTTGTGGTATAGTCCTATATGTAGTGCCAGTTGTGATGTAGTGATAGTTGTGGTATAGTCCTATATGTAGTGCCATGTTAGTTGTGCTGTAGTGATAGTTGTGGTATAGTCCTATATGTAGTGCCATGTTAGTTGTGATGTAGTGATAGTTGTGGTATAGTACTATATGTAGTGCCATGTTAGTTGTGCTGTAGTGATAGTTGTGGTATAGTCCTATATGTAGTGCCAGTTGTGATGTAGTGATAGTTGTTGTATAGTCCTATATGTAGTGCCATGTTAGTTGTGATGTAGTGATAGTTGTGGTATAGTCCTATATGTAGTGCCATGTTAGTTGTGCTGTAGTGATAGTTGTGATATAGTCCTATATGTAGTGCCATGTTAGTTGTGATGTAGTGATAGTTGTGGTATAGTCCTATATGTAGTGCCATGTTAGTTGTGATGTAGTGATAGTTGTGGTATAGTCCTATATGTAGTGCCATGTTAGTTGTGATGTAGTGATAGTTGTGGTATAGTCCTATATGTAATGCCATGTTAGTTGTGATGTAGTGATAGTTGTGGTATAGTCCTATATGTAGTGCCAGTTGTGATGTAGTGATAGTTGTGGTATAGTCCTATATGTAGTGCCATGTTAGTTGTGATGTAGTGATAGTTGTGGTATAGTCCTATATGTAGTGCCATGTTAGTTGTGATGTAGTGATAGTTGTGGTATAGTCCTATATGTAGTGCCAGTTGTGATGTAGTGATAGTTGTGGTATAGTACTATATGTAGTGCCAGTTGTGATGTAGTGATAGTTGTGGTATAGTCCTATATGTAGTGCCAGTTGTGATGTAGTGATAGTTGTGGTATAATACTATATGTAGTGCCAGTTGTGATGTAGTGATAGTTGTGGTATAATACTATATGTAGTGCCAGTTGTGATGTAGTGATAGTTGTGGTATAATACTATATGTAGTGCCAGTTGTGATGTAGTGTAGCCTTAGTTATAATGTATTGCTGGATGTAAAGTGGTCAAAGATGTAGCGGTAGTTGCAGTTTAGTAAATTGATAGTAGTAAAGTGCTTGTAGAGTTGAGTGTGGTTTTAGTGTTAGTGGTTGTGTAGAATTTGTTGTAGTGTAGCATCAGTGTAGTGTTACTTGTAGTGTAAAGTATCTATTGTAGTATAAAGTTAGTTAAAGTGTAGATCAAGTGTATTGTTTCCTGTAGAGTAGTGTTAGTTGTTGTGTGTTACTTGTGGTTTTGTATGACGATTATAGTGTAGTTTAGTGTTTCCTGTAGAGTAGTGTTAGTTGTAGTGTGTTACTTGTGGTTTTGTATGATGATTATAGTGTAGTTTAGTGTTTCCTGTAGAGTAGTGTTAGTTGTAGCGTGTTACTTGTGGTTTTGTATGATGATTATAGTGTAGCTTAGTGTTTCCTGTAGAGTAGTGTTAGTTGTAGCGTGTTACTTGTGGTTTTGTATGATGATTATAGTGTAGCTTAGTGTTTCTTGTAGAGTAGTGTTAGTTGTAGTGTGTTACTTGTGGTTTTGTATGATGATTATAGTGTAGTTTAGTGTTTCTTGTAGAGTAGTGTTAGTTGTAGTGTGTTACTTGTGGTTTTGTATGATGATTATAGTGTAGTTTAGTGTTTCCTGTAGAGTAGTGTTAGTTGTTGTGTGTTACTTGTGGTTTTGTATGATGATTATAGTGTAGCTTAGTGTTTCTTGTAGAGTAGTGTTAGTTGTAGCGTGTTACTTGTGGTTTTGTATGACGATTATAGTGTAGTTTAGTGTTTCCTGTAGAGTATTGTTAGTTGTTGTGTGTTACTTGTGGTTTTGTATGATGAATATAGTGTAGTTTAGTGTTTCTTGTAGAGTAGTGTTAGTTGTTGTGTGTTGTGGTTTTGTATGATGAATATAGTGTAGTTTAGTGTTTCTTGTAGAGTAGTGTTAGTTGTTGTGTGTTACTTGTGGTTTTGTATGATGATTATAGTGTAGCTTAGTGTTTCCTGTAGAGTAGTGTTAGTTGTTGTGTGTTACTTGTGGTTTTGTATGATGATTATAGTGTAGTTTAGTGTTTCTTGTAGAGTAGTGTTAGTTGTTGTGTGTTACTTGTGGTTTTGTATGACGATTATAGTGTAGTTTAGTGTTTCCTGTAGAGTAGTGTTAGTTGTAGTGTGTTACTTGTGGTTTTGTATGATGATTATAGTGTAGCTTAGTGTTTCTTGTAGAGTAGTGTTAGTTGTTGTGTGTTGTGGTTTTGTATGATGATTATAGTGTAGTTTAGTGTTTCCTGTAGAGTAGTGTTAGTTGTAGTGTGTTACTTGTGGTTTTGTATGATGATTATAGTGTAGTTTAGTGTTTCCTGTAGAGTAGCGTTAGTTGTTGTGTGTTACTTGTGGTTTTGTATGATGATTATAGTGTAGTTTAGTGTTTCTTGTAGAGTAGTGTTAGTTGTTGTGTGTTGTGGTTTTGTATGATGAATATAGTGTAGTTTAGTGTTTCTTGTAGAGTAGTGTTAGTTGTAGTGTGTTACTTGTGGTTTTGTATGATGATTATAGTGTAGTTTAGTGTTTCCTGTAGAGTATTGTTAGTTGTTGTGTGTTGTGGTTTTGTATGATGATTATAGTGTAGCTTAGTGTTTCTTGTAGAGTAGTGTTAGTTGTAGCGTGTTACTTGTGGTTTTGTATGATGATTATAGTGTAGTTTAGTGTTTCCTGTAGAGTAGTGTTAGTTGTAGTGTGTTACTTGTGGTTTTGTATGATGATTATAGTGTAGCTTAGTGTTTCTTGTAGAGTAGTGTTAGTTGTAGCGTGATACTTGTGGTTTTGTATGATGATTATAGTGTAGTTTAGTGTTTCCTGTAGAGTAGTGTTAGTTGTAGTGTGTTACTTGTGGTTTTGTATGATGATTATAGTATAGTTTAGTGTTTCTTGTAGAGTAGTGTTAGTTGTAGTGTGTTACTTGTGGTTTTGTATGAAGATTATAGTGTAGTTTAGTGTTTCCTGTAGAGTAGTGTTAGTTGTAGTGTGTTACTTGTGGTTTTATATGATGATTATAGTATAGTTTAGTGTTTCCTGTAGAGTAGTGTTAGTTGTTGTGTGTTACTTGTGGTTTTGTATGATGATTATAGTGTAGTTTAGTGTTTCTTGTAGAGTAGTGTTAGTTGTTGTGTGTTACTTGTGGTTTTGTATGATGATTATAGTGTAGTTTAGTGTTTCCTGTAGAGTAGTGTTAGTTGTAGCGTGTTACTTGTGGTTTTGTATGATGATTATAGTGTAGTTTAGTGTTTCTTGTAGAGTAGTGTTAGTTGTAGTGTGTTACTTGTGGTTTTGTATGATGATTATAGTGTAGTTTAGTGTTTCCTGTAGAGTAGTGTTAGTTGTAGTGTGTTACTTGTGGTTTTATATGATGATTATAGTATAGTTTAGTGTTTCCTGTAGAGTAGCGTTAGTTGTTGTGTGTTACTTGTGGTTTTGTATGATGATTATAGTGTAGTTTAGTGTTTCCTGTAGAGTAGTGTTAGTTGTTGTGTGTTACTTGTGGTTTTGTATGATGATTATAGTGTAGTTTAGTGTTTCCTGTAGAGTAGTGTTAGTTGTAGCGTGTTACTTGTGGTTTTGTATGATGATTATAGTGTAGCTTAGTGTTTCTTGTAGAGTAGTGTTAGTTGTAGTATGTTACTTGTGGTTTTGTATGATGATTATAGTGTAGTTTAGTGTTTCCTGTAGAGTAGTGTTAGTTGTAGTGTGTTACTTGTGGTTTTGTATGATGATTATAGTGTAGTTTAGTGTTTCTTGTAGAGTAGTGTTAGTTGTAGTGTGTTACTTGTGGTTTTGTATGATGAATATAGTGTAGTTTAGTGTTTCTTGTAGAGTATTGTTAGTTGTTGTGTGTTACTTGTGGTTTTGTATGATGATTATAGTGTAGTTTAGTGTTTCCTGTAGAGTATTGTTAGTTGTAGTGTGTTACTTGTGGTTTTGTATGATGATTATAGTGTAGTTTAGTGTTTCTTGTAGAGTAGTGTTAGTTGTTGTGTGTTACTTGTGGTTTTGTATGACGATTATAGTGTAGTTTAGTGTTTCCTGTAGAGTAGTGTTAGTTGTAGTGTGTTACTTGTGGTTTTGTATGATGATTATAGTGTAGTTTAGTGTTTCTTGTAGAGTAGTGTTAGTTGTAGTGTGTTACTTGTGGTTTTGTATGATGATTATAGTGTAGTTTAGTGTTTCTTGTAGAGTAGTGTTAGTTGTTGTGTGTTACTTGTGGTTTTGTATGACGATTATAGTGTAGTTTAGTGTTTCCTGTAGAGTAGTGTTAGTTGTAGCGTGTTACTTGTGGTTTTGTATGATGATTATAGTGTAGCTTAGTGTTTCCTGTAGAGTAGTGTTAGTTGTAGTGTGTTACTGTTACGCCGAGCGCTCCGGGTCCCCGCTCCTCCCCGGAGCGCTCGCTTCACTCTCCCCGCTGCAGCGCTCCGGTCACGTCCTCTGACCCGGGGCGCTGCGATTCCGCTGCCAGCCGGGATGCGATTCGCGATGCGGGTAGCGCCCGCTCGCGATGCGCACCCCGGCTCCCCTACCTGACTCACTCTCCGTCTGTTCTGTCCCGGCGCGCGCGGCCCCGCTCCCTAGGGCGCGCGCGCGCCGGGTCTCTGCGATTTAAAGGGCCACTGCGCCGCTGATTGGCGCAGTGGTTCCAATTAGTGTGTTCACCTGTGCACTTCCCTATATCACCTCACTTCCCCTGCACTCCCTTGCCGGATCTTGTTGCCATTGTGCCAGTGAAAGCGTTCCTTGTGTGTTCCTAGCCTGTGTTCCAGACCTTCTGCCGTTGCCCCTGACTACGATCCTTGCTGCCTGCCCCGACCTTCTGCTACGTCCGACCTTGCTTCTGCCTACTCCCTTGTACCGCGCCTATCTTCAGCAGCCAGAGAGGTGAGCCGTTGCTAGTGGATACGACCTGGTCACTACCGCCGCAGCAAGACCATCCCGCTTTGCGGCGGGCTCTGGTGAAAACCAGTAGTGGCTTAGAACCGGTCCACTAGCACGGTCCACGCCAATCCCTCTCTGGCACAGAGGATCCACTACCTGCCAGCCGGCATCGTGACAGTAGATCCGGCCATGGATCCCGCTGAAGTTCCTCTGCCAGTTGTCGCTGACCTCACCACGGTGGTTGCCCAGCAGTCACAACAGATAGCGCAACAAGGCCAACAGCTGTCTCAACTGACCGATATGCTACAACAGTTACTACCACAGCTTCAGCAGTCATCTCCTCCGCCAGCTCCTGCACCTCCTCCGCAGCGAGTGGCCGCTCCTGGGATACGCTTATCCTTGCCGGATAAATTTGATGGGGACTCTAAGTTTTGCCGTGGCTTTCTTTCCCAATGTTCCCTGCATCTGGAGATGATGTCGGACCTGTTTCCCACTGAAAGGTCTAAGGTGGCTTTCGTAGTCAGCCTTCTGTCCGGAAAAGCCCTGTCATGGGCCACACCGCTCTGGGACCGCAATGACCCCGTCACTGCCTCTGTACACTCCTTCTTCTCGGAAATCCGAAGTGTCTTTGAGGAACCTGCCCGAGCCTCTTCTGCTGAGACTGCCCTGTTGAACCTGGTCCAGGGTAATTCTTCCGTTGGCGAGTATGCCGTACAATTCCGTACTCTTGCTTCAGAATTGTCCTGGAATAATGAGGCCCTCTGCGCGACCTTCAAAAAAGGCCTATCCAGCAACATTAAAGATGTTCTGGCCGCACGAGAAATTCCTGCTAATCTACATGAACTTATTCACCTAGCCACTCGCATTGACATGCGTTTTTCCGAAAGGCGTCAGGAACTCCGCCAAGATATGGACTCTGTTCGCACGAGGCGTTTTTTCTCCTCGGCTCCTCTCTCCTCTGGTCCCCTGCAATCTGTTCCTGTGCCTCCCGCCGTGGAGGCTATGCAGGTCGACCGGTCTCGCCTGACACCTCAAGAGAGGACACGACGCCGTATGGAGAACCTCTGCCTGTACTGTGCTAGTACCGAACACTTCCTGAGGGATTGTCCTATCCGTCCTCCCCGCCTGGAAAGACGTACGCTGACTCCGCACAAAGGTGAGACAGTCCTTGATGTCTACTCTGCTTCTCCACGTCTTACTGTGCCTGTGCGGATGTCTGCCTCTGCCTTCTCCTTCTCTACAGTGGCCTTCTTGGACTCTGGATCTGCAGGAAATTTTATTTTGGCCTCTCTCGTCAAAAGGTTCAACATCCCGGTGACCAGTCTCGCTAGACCCCTCTACATCAATTGTGTAAATAATGAAAGATTGGACTGTACCATACGTTTCCGCACGGAGCCCCTTCTTATGAGCATCGGATCTCATCACGAGAGGATTGAACTTTTGGTCCTCCCCAATTGCACCTCGGAAATTCTCCTTGGACTTCCCTGGCTTCAACTTCATTCCCCAACCCTGGATTGGTCCACTGGGGAGATCAAGAGTTGGGGGTCCTCTTGTTCCAAGAACTGTCTAAAACCGGTTCCCAGTAACCCTTGCCGTAACTCTGTGGTTCCTCCAGTAACCGGTCTCCCTAAGGCCTATATGGACTTCGCGGATGTTTTCTGCAAAAAACAAGCTGAGACTCTACCTCCTCACAGGCCTTATGATTGCCCTATCGACCTCCTCCCGGGCACTACTCCACCCCGGGGCAGAATTTATCCTCTCTCTGCCCCAGAGACTCTTGCCATGTCCGAATACGTCCAGGAGAATCTAAAAAAGGGCTTTATCCGTAAATCCTCCTCTCCTGCCGGAGCCGGATTTTTCTTTGTGTCCAAAAAAGATGGCTCCCTACGTCCTTGCATTGACTACCGCGGTCTTAATAAAATCACGGTTAAGAACCGCTACCCCTTACCCCTCATCTCTGAACTCTTTGATCGCCTCCAAGGTGCCCACATCTTTACTAAATTGGACTTAAGAGGCGCCTATAACCTCATCCGCATCAGAGAGGGGGACGAGGGGAAAACGGCATTTAACACCAGAGATGGACACTTTGAGTATCTGGTCATGCCCTTTGGCCTGTGCAACGCCCCTGCCGTCTTCCAAGACTTTGTCAATGAAATTTTTCGTGATCTGTTATACTCCTGTGTTGTTGTTTATCTGGACGATATCCTAATTTTTTCTGCCAATCTAGAAGAACACCGCCAGCATGTCCGTATGGTTCTTCAGAGACTTCGTGACAACCAACTCTATGCCAAAATTGAGAAATGTCTGTTTGAATGCCAATCTCTTCCTTTTCTAGGATATTTGGTCTCTGGCCAGGGACTACAGATGGATCCAGACAAACTCTCTGCCGTCTTAGATTGGCCACGCCCCTCCGGACTCCGTGCTATCCAACGCTTTTTGGGGTTCGCCAATTATTACAGGCAATTTATTCCACATTTTTCTACCATTGTGGCTCCTATCGTGGCTTTAACCAAAAAAAATGCTGATCCCAAGTCCTGGCCTCCTCAAGCAGAAGACGCCTTTAAACGACTCAAGTCTGCCTTTTCTTCGGCTCCCGTCCTCTCCAGACCTGACCCTTCCAAACCCTTCCTATTGGAGGTTGATGCCTCCTCAGTGGGAGCTGGAGCTGTTCTTCTACAAAAAAATTCTTCCGGGCATGCTGTCACTTGTGGTTTTTTCTCTAGGACCTTCTCTCCAGCGGAGAGGAACTACTCCATCGGGGATCGAGAGCTTCTAGCCATTAAATTAGCACTTGAGGAATGGAGGCATCTGCTGGAGGGATCAAGTTCTCCTGTTATTATCTACACCGACCACAAGAACCTCTCCTACCTCCAGTCTGCCCAACGGCTGAATCCTCGCCAGGCCCGGTGGTCTCTGTTCTTTGCCCGATTTAATTTTGAGATTCACTTTCGTCCTGCCGATAAGAACATTAGGGCCGATGCTCTCTCTCGTTCCTCGGATGCCTCAGAAGTTGAACTCTCTCCGCAACACATCATTCCACCTGACTGCCTGATCTCCACTTCTCCTGCTTCCATCAGGCAGACTCCTCCAGGAAAGACCTTTGTTTCTCCTCGCCAACGCCTCGGAATCCTCAAATGGGGTCACTCCTCCCATCTCGCAGGTCATGCGGGTATCAAGAAATCTGTGCAACTCATCTCCCGCTTCTATTGGTGGCCGACTCTGGAGACGGATGTTGTGGACTTTGTGCGAGCCTGCACTATCTGTGCCCGGGATAAGACTCCTCGCCAGAAGCCCGCTGGTTTTCTTCATCCTCTGCCTGTCCCCGAACAGCCTTGGTCTCTGATTGGTATGGATTTTATTACTGATTTACCCCCTTCCCGTGGCAACACTGTTATTTGGGTGGTCGTTGATCGATTCTCCAAAATGGCACATTTCATCCCTCTTCCTGGTCTTCCTTCTGCGCCTCAGTTGGCTAAACAATTTTTTGTACACATTTTTCGTCTTCACGGGTTGCCTACGCAGATTGTCTCGGATAGAGGCGTCCAATTCGTGTCTAAATTCTGGAGGGCTCTCTGTAAACAACTCAAGATTAAATTAAATTTTTCTTCTGCATATCATCCCCAGTCCAATGGACAAGTAGAAAGAATTAACCAGATCTTGGGTGATTATTTGCGACATTTTGTTTCCTCCCGCCAGGATGACTGGGCAGATCTCCTCCCATGGGCCGAATTCTCGTATAACTTCAGGGTCTCTGAGTCTTCCTCCAAATCCCCATTTTTCGTGGTGTACGGCCGTCACCCTCTTCCCCCCCTCCCTACTCCCTTGCCCTCTGGTCTGCCCGCTGTGGATGAAATTTCTCGTGACCTTTCCATCATATGGAGAGAGACCCAAAATTCTCTCTTACAGGCTTCATCACGCATGAAGAAGTTCGCGGATAAGAAAAGAAGAGCTCCTCCCGTTTTTTCCCCTGGAGACAAGGTATGGCTCTCCGCTAAATATGTCCGCTTCCGTGTCCCTAGCTACAAGTTGGGACCACGCTATCTTGGTCCTTTCAAAATTTTGTGTCAAATTAATCCTGTCTCTTATAAACTTCTTCTTCCTCCTTCTCTTCGTATCCCTAATGCCTTTCACGTCTCTCTTCTCAAACCACTCATCCTCAACCGTTTTTCTCCCAAATCTGTTCCTCCCACTCCTGTTTCCGGCTCCTCGGACATCTTCTCGGTCAAAGAAATCTTAGCTGCCAAAAAGGTCAGAGGAAAAAATTTTTTTTTAGTGGACTGGGAGGGTTGTGGTCCTGAAGAGAGATCCTGGGAACCTGAGGACAACATCCTAGACAAAAGTCTGCTCCTCAGGTTCTCAGGCTCTAAGAAGAGGGGGAGACCCAAGGGGGGGGGGTACTGTTACGCCGAGCGCTCCGGGTCCCCGCTCCTCCCCGGAGCGCTCGCTTCACTCTCCCCGCTGCAGCGCTCCGGTCACGTCCTCTGACCCGGGGCGCTGCGATTCCGCTGCCAGCCGGGATGCGATTCGCGATGCGGGTAGCGCCCGCTCGCGATGCGCACCCCGGCTCCCCTACCTGACTCACTCTCCGTCTGTTCTGTCCCGGCGCGCGCGGCCCCGCTCCCTAGGGCGCGCGCGCGCCGGGTCTCTGCGATTTAAAGGGCCACTGCGCCGCTGATTGGCGCAGTGGTTCCAATTAGTGTGTTCACCTGTGCACTTCCCTATATCACCTCACTTCCCCTGCACTCCCTTGCCGGATCTTGTTGCCATTGTGCCAGTGAAAGCGTTCCTTGTGTGTTCCTAGCCTGTGTTCCAGACCTTCTGCCGTTGCCCCTGACTACGATCCTTGCTGCCTGCCCCGACCTTCTGCTACGTCCGACCTTGCTTCTGCCTACTCCCTTGTACCGCGCCTATCTTCAGCAGCCAGAGAGGTGAGCCGTTGCTAGTGGATACGACCTGGTCACTACCGCCGCAGCAAGACCATCCCGCTTTGCGGCGGGCTCTGGTGAAAACCAGTAGTGGCTTAGAACCGGTCCACTAGCACGGTCCACGCCAATCCCTCTCTGGCACAGAGGATCCACTACCTGCCAGCCGGCATCGTGACAGTTACTTGTGGTTTTGTATGATGATTATAGTGTAGCTTAGTGTTTCTTGTAGAGTATTGTTAGTTGTAGTGTGTTACTTGTGGTTTTGTATGATGATTATAGTGTAGTTTAGTGTTTCTTGTAGAGTAGTGTTAGTTGTAGTGTGTTACTTGTGGTTTTGTATGATGATTATATTGTAGTTTAGTGTTTCTTGTAGAGTATTGTTAGTTGTAGCATGTTACTTGTGGTTTTGTATGACGATTATAGTGTAGTTTAGTGTTTCCTGTAGAGTAGTGTTAGTTGTAGTGTGTTACTTGTGGTATTGTATGATGATTATAGTGTAGTTTAGTGTTTCTTGTAGAGTAGTGTTAGTTGTAGTGTGTTACTTGTGGTTTTGTATGATGATTATAGTGTAGTTTAGTGTTTCCTGTAGAGTAGTGTTAGTTGTAGCGTGTTACTTGTGGTATTGTATGATGATTATAGTGTAGTTTAGTGTTTCTTGTAGAGTAGTGTTAGTTGTAGCGTGTTACTTGTGGTTTTGTATGATGATTATAGTGTAGTTTAGTGTTTCCTGTAGAGTAGTGTTAGTTGTAGCGTGTTACTTGTGGTTTTGTATGATGATTATAGTGTAGTTTAGTGTTTCTTGTAGAGTAGTGTTAGTTGTAGTGTGTTACTTGTGGTATTGTATGATGATTATAGTGTAGTTTAGTGTTTCTTGTAGAGTAGTGTTAGTTGTTGTGTGTTACTTGTGGTTTTGTATGATGATTATATTGTAGTTTAGTGTTTCTTGTAGAGTATTGTTAGTTGTAGCGTGATACTTGTGGTTTTGTATGATGATTATAGTGTAGCTTAGTGTTTCCTGTAGAGTAGTGTTAGTTGTAGCGTGTTACTTGTGGTTTTGTATGATGATTATAGTGTAGTTTAGTGTTTCTTGTAGAGTAGTGTTAGTTGTAGTGTGTTACTTGTGGTTTTGTATGATGATTATAGTGTAGTTTAGTGTTTCTTGTAGAGTAGTGTTAGTTGTAGTGTGTTACTTGTGGTTTTGTATGACGATTATAGTGTAGTTTAGTGTTTCCTGTAGAGTAGTGTTAGTTGTAGCGTGTTACTTGTGGTTTTGTATGATGATTATAGTGTAGTTTAGTGTTTCCTGTAGAGTAGTGTTAGTTGTAGTGTGTTACTTGTGGTTTTGTATGACGATTATAGTGTAGTTTAGTGTTTCCTGTAGAGTAGTGTTAGTTGTAGTGTGTTACTTGTGGTTTTGTATGATGATTATAGTGTAGTTTAGTGTTTCCTGTAGAGTAGTGTTAGTTGTAGTGTGTTACTTGTGGTTTTGTATGATGATTATAGTGTAGTTTAGTGTTTCCTGTAGAGTAGTGTTAGTTGTAGTGTGTTACTTGTGGTTTTGTATGATGATTATAGTGTAGTTTAGTGTTTCCTGTAGAGTAGTGTTAGTTGTAGTGTGTTACTTGTGGTATTGTATGATGATTATAGTGTAGTTTAGTGTTTCCTGTAGAGTAGTGTTAGTTGTAGTGTGTTACTTGTGGTTTTGTATGATGATTATAGTGTAGTTTAGTGTTTCCTGTAGAGTAGTGTTAGTTGTAGCGTGTTACTTGTGGTTTTGTATGATGATTATAGTGTAGTTTAGTGTTTCCTGTAGAGTAGTGTTAGTTGTAGCGTGTTACTTGTGGTTTTGTATGATGATTATAGTGTAGTTTAGTGTTTCCTGTAGAGTAGTGTTAGTTGTAGTGTGTTACTTGTGGTTTTGTATGATGATTATAGTGTAGTTTAGTGTTTCCTGTAGAGTAGTGTTAGTTGTAGTGTGTTACTTGTGGTTTTGTATGATGATTATAGTGTAGTTTAGTGTTTCTTGTAGAGTAGTGTTAGTTGTAGCGTGTTACTTGTGGTTTTGTATGATGATTATAGTGTAGTTTAGTGTTTCTTGTAGAGTAGTGTTAGTTGTAGTGTGTTACTTGTGGTTTTGTATGATGATTATAGTGTAGTTTAGTGTTTCTTGTAGAGTAGTGTTAGTTGTTGTGTGTTACTTGTGGTTTTGTATGATGATTATAGTGTAGTTTAGTGTTTCTTGTAGAGTAGTGTTAGTTGTAGTGTAGAGTTAGTGTAGTGTTACTTGTAATGTATTGTTAGTGGCTGCAGTATAACATTGGTTGTAGTGTAGGTTAAGTGTATTGTTAGTGGTTGTAGTTTAGAGTTGCCTTCCTGTGCCTTAGGATGTAATACTGATGACATCATATCAGTGCTCGGGATGTAATACTGATGACATCATATCAGTGCTCTGGGTGTAATACTGATGACATCATATCAGTGCTCTGGATGTAATACTGATGACATCATATCAGTGCTCTGGATGTAATACTGATGACATCATATCAGTGCTCGGGATGTAATACTGATGACATCATATCAGTGCTCTGGGTGTAATACTGATGACATCATATCAGTGCTCTGGATGTAATACTGAGGACACCATATCAGTGCTCGGGATGTAATACTGATGACATCATATCAGTGCTCGGGATGTAATACTGATGACATCAAATCAGTGCTCGGGATGTAATACTGATGACATCATATCAGTGCTCGGGATGTAATACTGATGACATCATATCAGTGCTCTGGATGTAATACTGATGACATCATATCAGTGCTCGGGATGTAATACTGATGACACCATATCAGTGCTCGGGATGTAATACTGATGACATCATATCAGTGCTCGGGATGTAATACTGATGACATCATATCAGTGCTCGGGATGTAATACTGATGACATCATATCAGTGCTCGGGATGTAATACTGATGACATCATTTCAGTGCTCTGGGTGTAATACTGATGACATCATATCAGTGCTCGGGATGTAATACTGATGACATCATATCAGTGCTCTGGGTGTAATACTGATGACACCATATCAGTGCTCGGGATGTAATACTGATGACATCATATCAGTGCTCGGGGTGTAATACTGATGACATCATATCAGTGCTCGGGGTGTAATACTGATGACATCATATCAGTGCTCGGGGTGTAATACTGATGACATCATATCAGTGCTCGGGATGTAATACTGATGACATCAAATCAGTGCTCGGGATGTAATACTGATGACATCAAATCAGTGCTCGGGATGTAATACTGATGACATCATATCAGTGCTCGGGATGTAATACTGATGACATCATATCAGTGCTCGGGATGTAATACTGATGACACCATATCAGTGCTCGGGATGTAATACTGATGACATCAAATCAGTGCTCGGGATGTAATACTGATGACATCATATCAGTGCTCGGGATGTAATACTGATGACATCATATCAGTGCTCGGGATGTAATACTGATGACATCATATCAGTGCTCGGGATGTAACACTGATGACATCATATCAGTGCTCGGGATGTAATACTGATGACATCATATCAGTGCTCGGGATGTAATACTGATGACATCATATCAGTGCTCTGGATGTAATACTGATGACATCATATCAGTGCTCGGGATGTAATACTGATGACATCATATCAGTGCTCTGGATGTAATACTGATGACATCATATCAGTGCTCGGGATGTAATACTGATGACATCATATCAGTGCTCTGGATGTAATACTGATGACATCATATCAGTGCTCGGGATGTAATACTGATGACATCATATCAGTGCTCGGGATGTAATACTGATGACATCATATCAGTGCTCTGGGTGTAATACTGATGACATCATATCAGTGCTCTGGATGTAATACTGAGGACATCATATCAGTGCTCGGGATGTAATACTGATGACATCATATCAGTGCTCGGGATGTAATACTGATGACATCAAATCAGTGCTCGGGATGTAATACTGATGACATCAAATCAGTGCTCGGGATGTAATACTGATGACATCATATCAGTGCTCGGGATGTAATACTGATGACATCATATCAGTGCTCTGGATGTAATACTGATGACATCATATCAGTGCTCGGGATGTAATACTGATGACACCATATCAGTGCTCGGGATGTAATACTGATGACATCATATCAGTGCTCGGGATGTAATACTGATGACATCATATCAGTGCTCGGGATGTAATACTGATGACATCATATCAGTGCTCGGGATGTAATACTGATGACATCATTTCAGTGCTCTGGGTGTAATACTGATGACATCATATCAGTGCTCGGGATGTAATACTGATGACATCATATCAGTGCTCTGGGTGTAATACTGATGACACCATATCAGTGCTCGGGATGTAATGTAATACTGATGACATCATATCAGTGCTCGGGATGTAATACTGATGACATCAAATCAGTGCTCGGGATGTAATACTGATGACATCAAATCAGTGCTCGGGATGTAATACTGATGACATCATATCAGTGCTCGGGATGTAATACTGATGACACCATATCAGTGCTCGGGATGTAATACTGATGACATCAAATCAGTGCTCGGGATGTAATACTGATGACATCATATCAGTGCTCGGGATGTAATACTGATGACATCATATCAGTGCTCGGGATGTAATACTGATGACATCATATCAGTGCTCGGGATGTAATACTGATGACATCATATCAGTGCTCGGGATGTAATACTGATGACATCATATCAGTGCTCGGGATGTAATACTGATGACATCATATCAGTGCTCGGGATGTAATACTGATGACATCATATCAGTGCTCGGGATGTAATACTGATGACATCATATCAGTGCTCGGGATGTAATACTGATGACATCATATCAGTGCTCTGGATGTAATACTGATGACATCATATCAGTGCTCTGGATGTAATACTGATGACACCATATCAGTGCTCTGGATGTAATACTGATGACACCATATCAGTGCTCGGGGTGTAATACTGATGACATCATATCAGTGCTCGGGATGTAATACTGATGACATCATATCAGTGCTCGGGATGTATTGCTGATGACACCATATCAGTGCTCGGGATGTAATACTAATGACATCATATCAGTGCTCGGGATGTAATACTGATGACATCATATCAGTGCTCGGGATGTAATACTGATGACATCATATCAGTGCTCGGGATGTATTACTGATGACACCATATCAGTGCTCGGGATGTAATACTGATGACATCATATCAGTGCTCGGGATATAATACTGATGACATCATATCAGTGCTCGGGATGTAATACTGATGACATCATATCAGTGCTCGGGATGTAATACTGATGACATCATATCAGTGCTCGGGATGTAATACTGATGACATCATATCAGTGCTCGGGATGTAATACTGATGACACCATATCAGTGCTCGGGATGTAATACTGATGACATCATATCAGTGCTCGGGATGTAATACTGATGACATCATATCAGTGCTCGGGATGTAATACTGATGACATCATATCAGTGCTCGGGGTGTAATACTGATGACATCATATCAGTGCTCGGGGTGTAATACTGATGACATCATATCAGTGCTCGGGATGTAATACTGATGACATCATATCAGTGCTCGGGATGTAATACTGATGACATCATATCAGTGCTCGGGATGTAATACTGATGACATCATATCAGTGCTCGGGATGTAATACTGATGACATCATATCAGTGCTCTGGATGTAATACTGATGACATCATATCAGTGCTCGGGATGTAATAATGATGACATCATATCAGTGCTCGGGATATAATACTGATGACACCATATCAGTGCTCGGGATGTAATACTGATGACATCATATCAGTGCTCGGGATGTAATACTGATGACATCATATCAGTGCTCTGGATGTAATACTGATGACATCATATCAGTGCTCTGGATGTAATACTGATGACACCATATCAGTGCTCGGGTGTAATACTGATGACATCATATCAGTGCTCGGGATGTAATACTGATGACATCATATCAGTGCTCGGGATGTAATACTGATGACATCATATCAGTGCTCGGGATGTAATGTAATACTGATGACATCATATCAGTGCTCGGGGTGTAATACTGATGACATCATATCAGTGCTCGGGATGTAATACTGATGACATCATATCAGTGCTCGGGATGTAATACTGATGACATCATATCTGCAGGTTTGTGTACACGATGACATTATAGTATATTCACCAGTCCATAGACGTCGGGCACCGCACCGATGGCTTTCTGGATCCGTCCTATCCCCTCTGGATGTCCGGCAATAACAGATGTCCCAGTGTCTACGATTGCCTGACATCCCTGCTGACAGGCATAGACCTGACCATTGAGAGTGATGCTGTAAGATGAGGAGAACATGTCATGTGACCTACGGGGCTGAAAGTACAAATCTACATACACTGGAGAATAAATATAATGAACCCAGATAGAAATGTCAGATCACTGCAATACTCGTCCTGAAGATCTGTCTCATCATATATGTAATGATTACAGGTGGGTCTGATCACACAGCTAGAGGGCGTAAAAGTGCTGCGGCTCTATAAAAAATAACTGTCAGAGGCTACTTTTGGGTAGTGTGTCTCTGGGTGAGAGATCAGTGATTGCTGGACATACCTCTACTATGCACTCGAAGACACTTTGCCAGCTGACAGACTTTGAGAGGGGGCGCAACATTGCAACGAGAGAAGCAGAATGGTTGTTTCTATGAATTGCCACCATCTAGGTGTTTTTGACCATCTCTTCATAAAAAACCCCTGCCTCTTCATAACATCCCCCCTGCCTCTTCATAACACCCCCCCCTGCCTCTTCATAATACCCCCTATCTCTTCATTAAAAAAAACCCTGCCTCTTCATAACATCCCCCTGCCTCTTCATAACACCCCCCTGCCTCTTCATTACACTCCCCGTCTCTTCATTACACTCCCCGTCTCTTCATTACACTCCCCATCTCTTTATAACGCTCCCCGTCTCTTCCTTACACTCCCCGTCTCTTCCTTACACTCCCCGTCTCTTCCTTACACTCCCCGTCTCTTCCTTACACTCCCCGTCTCTTCATTACACTCCCCGTCTCTTCCTTACACTGCCCGTCTCTTCCTTACACTCCGTCTCTTTATTACACTCCCCGTCTCTTCATTACATTCCCTGTCTCTTCCTTACACTCCCCGTCTCTTCATTACATTCCATGTCTCTTCCTTACACTCCCGTCTCTTCATTACACTCCCAGTCTCTTCATTACACTCCCCGTCTCTTTATAACGCTCCCCGTCTCTTCATTACACTCCCGTCTCTTCATTACACTCCCGTCTCTTCATTACACTCCCCGTCTCTTCCTTACACTCCCCGTCTCTTCCTTACACTCCCCGTCTCTTCCTTACACTCCGTCTCTTCATTACACTCCCCGTCTCTTTATTACATTCCCTGTCTCTTCCTTACACTCCCCGTCTCTTCATTACATTCCCTGTCTCTTCCTTACACTCCCGTCTCTTCATTACACTCCCCGGCTCTTCCTTACACTCCCCGTCTCTTCCTTACACTCCCCGTCTCTTCCTTACACTCCCCGTCTCTTTATTACACTCCCCGTCTCTTTATTACACTCCCCGTCTCTTCATTACATTCCCTGTCTCTTCATTACACTCCCGTCTCTTCATTACACTCCCAGTCTCTTCATAACTCCCTGTCTCTTTATTGCATCTCCATATGTTCATTACACTCCCCCGTCTCTTCATTACACTCCCGTATTTTTATTATACTCGTGTCTCTTCATAACTCCCTGTCTCTTCATTACACTCCCGTCTCTTCATTCTGTGGTAGCCCAGTATGGGAGGTGTTACCCTGTGCTCCTGCTGTCCTGTCAGGCAGCCTCCTTCAGTGTCCCCCAAGGCCCCCTGCATTCCCCATTGTAAATATGTTTTACCATGTAAACTGTTATAAAATGTAATGTTGCTTTAAGAGTTATACCATGTGATATGTCATGTGATTTTTACCCAGGAGGTACCAGTGACCAGGTGATCCCAAGAGTGACCTATGGGCTCCCTGCTAGTCTCCCCCATATAAGCCCTGGGTGGAGCTAGCTTCTTGCTCTTTCCTTTCAAGTCTTTGCTGAGGTCCAGTGCAGTCTTGTCTAGTGTGTGTGTCCAGAGTGTTGGAGACCTCAAAATCCAGTCCTGCAGCCGCCATCAAGTCAAGTAAGATAAAGTCACAGCTTTATGAGTCAAGACAAGTCAGTCCCTATCATCTGTCAAACAACGTGGCCTGCACTAAATTGCCTAGTCCTACTACAAGTCCCAGCAAGCCCTTAAGGTCTCTGCGTCACTGGTCACCTCCTTGGGCCCTGCTGAACTGTATAGACTTTACCAACTGTCTACACTCAGTAAAGCTACCATTGTCCGTAACTTGGTGTCGGAGTCTCTATTGCCCCCGTGTCTAGCCCAGGATCCAGCGGTATACCTTCAGGTGGTTATAGGCTAAACCACGCCCTGGCGTCACGAATACAAGGGGTTAATGCCATCTGCCCTTGGGTAACAACATCTGCCCTGCACAACACACCCCTCCACCACAACTTTTGGTGTCACGAACAGGATACGGGTGTGCGCCTTATGCCCCAAGTCCTCCTCCCTAGTCTGAACTGTGTCCAATATTGTCTGCAGAAACCGCATGCCGATGCGATTTAAGCCTGCGCCAGAAAGTGTACGGGACTTTGTCTATGAAATGTGTTTTACCCGAGGCGCTTGTGAAATACAGGGGAGGTAAAGAAAAGTTTGTTGCCTGCTATTTGAAACAGTATGGAAGTCGTGCAAAACCATGTGCAAGATCAGATCAGAAACTATGTTATGTTGACAAGTTTTGCCTGTACCTGCAAGGATTAAAGATGTGCCGGAGAAGCGAGCGAAAACATGGAAACCACGTTGTTGCATCAATGCCAAAGTGGAACTGTGAAGACCCGCCCCTTGTTCCCAGGATAGCGGAAGTCAGCGCTGCACCGCTGACGAACTTCCGGCCGGTGACCATTTTCCCATTAAAGGAAGCAGCGCCGCTGGAACCTCTCAGTTTGCCGGAAGTCAGTAAGAGGAACAGCATGGCGGAAAAGGCAAGCACAGGTGGAGAGAGTCCCAAGATGGCGCCAGAGGCCCGGAAAGTTGCCGCGGCACAAATGTTTTATGCAAAAAAAAAAAAAGAACAAAAACAGAAAAAAAAAAAAAGAAAAAAGAAAAAAAGAAAAGACAAAAAAACATAAAACAAGAAAAAACAATAAAAAACAAAAAAAAAAATAAAAAACATAAAAGATAAAAAAATAGAAAAGAAAAAATAAAAAGAAAAATAAAAACAAAAAAAAGCAAAAAGAAAAAAATAAAAAGAAGAAAGAAACATAGGAGCTGGCAGATGGTCTGCTACCATGTCCTGATGCCCGAGGATAATGGAGACTGGCCACCAACCCCAGAGGAGGGAACACCAGCATCTTCTAGTGCATCATCACCAGTGAGGCTGTCCCTTCACCACCGGACCTGGGGGTCCTGGGCCGAAATTCACACCGAGAAGTCAGAAGTGAGTCCCCCGGCTGATGCCGCATTCTCTACCCCTCCTTCTACCCCTAGCCCAGAGCAAACCCCCCACGCCCAGAAGTCTGTCACCCATCCCCAGGCACACCATTACCTAAGTGGTTGTTTGGCGATGAGCCTGGACTGATCCAATACATGAGGGAGCACCTTCTTCCCCTGCATGGGAAGTCCCATCCCCCAGTCCCTCCGGGCCAGTCCCAGAGGGCCAGCAGAGAGTCTCAGGTGGCCGAGATCGTAGAGGGACTGAGGGTACAGAGAGGGAAGAGATATGGGCCTAAGCTGCTGTCATACAAGGTGCGACAGGCGCAGCAACAGGAAACCAAAGCATTAGAGGCCCTGTACATCAGAAAAGTGGAACATCCCAGAGAGGAGAGCCACCCCTGGAAAGCTGCAGTGCTTCGGTGGTGAAATTCGACAAAATGCGGGGGTTTGGCACCCTCATGGACTGTCGTCATGGAGGGACCACCCTGGTCAATCGTCGGGCAGTGCAGAGAGACTACCTTCCCCCGTCCATGAATTCTCTAGAGAGCGGGGAGATCATGAGTATACTCCTGTACAGAGCTTGAGAGAAGAGAGGGCGGCTGCGGTGACCCGTCCGAAGAATCTAACCCAGATTTAGTTTGCCTACCTCCCATTGACGACTGGGGACACCCCTTTGGGTTGCTGCCACCTAAGTCAGAAGGTACTGTCCCGGAGGAGGAAGGTCTACATACCCGAAGTGCCTGTCATGGCACCAAAGCATCCACCACAGTCATCTGCGAGTGTGGTCAGGGAGGTTTGGCCTAACCAGCGGACACCAACTGAAGTGCCTCGGGCTACTCCCGCAGAGGAGGTTTGGCCGGCCCAACAGGCCCCAACCGTTGTTACCCCAGTGGCTCAAGCCGCTGCAGTTGCAAATGGTAGTCACCATCAGCCCCACCATTACAGAATCCACATTGTCCCGGGTGAACTGGAACACCCGAGTGAGTCCATTAGAGGGGGCACAGTCCTGGGATGGCAAGTTCCCAAGTTAGGGAAATCTACCCGTGATAATTCTGATATATATCATTAAGTTTCCTTGTGAAGTACTTTTGTTCTCCACAGGTTATGCAACGTTAAGAAAAGCGCCTGACGAACTTGCCAAGAAGTTTATTTGTAACCATTTGCGTAAGTGTACGTGCCCGGCTTCTAGCCATGATTCTTTACTAAGAACTCTAAAATGTACCAGGACTGTGGAGCGGTACAATGAAATATGTATATACCATTAGAGTAATATATTTTTGCTCATTACCTTTGCACAAGTAAATTCTTATATCGGTGTACTATAATGGTTATTGTGTATTTTAATACAATGTATATAATATGTTTGTACAAAATGTCAAGATGTACAGTGTCTGTTGTTCATGGCAATTTGTACAGGAGGTATCCTGACCCGGTAAGTAAAAACGTAGCCACTACCTCACCGCCATGACAAATTCCCGCCAGGTACAAAGATTAA